>NC_045968.1:61877986-62052929 GCF_010909765.2 Amblyraja radiata
GGAGAGAGGGAAGGGGGGTGGGGGAGGGATGAGGAGAGGGAGATGGGGAGAGGAGTGGGGAGGGAGGGGTGGGGTAAGGGGATTGTGGTGGAAGAGGGACGGGGGAGTGGTGGAAGAGGAACAGAGGGGTAGGGGAAGGGGTGGGGGAGAGAGGGGAAGGGAAGGGAAGTGAGAGGGGCGGATGAGGAAGAGGGGTGTGGTAAGGGGAGGGAAGTGGAAGAGTGGGGAGGGAGGGGTAGGGGGAGTGGTGGAAGAGGGACAGAGCGGTATGGGGGAAGGGGGCGGGGGAGAGGGGGAAGGGGTGGGGTAGAGAGGGAAGGGGGGTGGGGGAGGAGAGAGGGATGGGTGGAGAGGAGAGGGGTGTGGAGAGGGAAACATAGAAATTAAGTGCAGGAGTAGGCCATTCGGCCCTACGAGCCTGCACCACCATTCAATATCATGGCTGATCATCCAACTCAGTATCCTGTACCTGCCTTCTCTCCATACC
Source organism: Amblyraja radiata (assembly GCF_010909765.2). Classification (NCBI taxonomy): domain Eukaryota; kingdom Metazoa; phylum Chordata; class Chondrichthyes; order Rajiformes; family Rajidae; genus Amblyraja; species Amblyraja radiata. The sequence goes on from NC_045968.1 coordinate 61,878,474, forward strand.
CCCTGATCCCTTTAGCCACAAGGGCCAGATCTAACTCCCTCTTAAATATAGCCAATGAACTGGCCTCAACTACCTTCTGTGCCAGTGAATTCCAGAGATTCACCACTCACTGTGTGAAAAATGTTTTTCTCATCTCGGTCCTAAAAGATTTACCCCTTATCCTTAAACTGTGACCCCTTGTTCTGGACTTCCCCAATATCTGGAACAATCTTCCTGCATCTAGCCTGTCCAACCCCTTAAGAATTTTGTAAGTTTCTATAAGATACCCCCTCAATCTTCTAAAATCTAGCGAGTACAAGCCGAGTCTATCCAGTCTTTCTTCATATGAATGTCCTGACATCCCAGTAATCAGTCTGGTGAGCCTTCTCTGTACTCCCTCTATGGCAACAATGTCTTTGAGCATTGGGCATTGTGACATCACACAATAGAACGTTCATCAGGGGCTGGGGCTGATTCTATGGGTGAGAAGCCAGTATTTTTTGAAATATTGGGGGGGGGCTGCGGCATCACACTCACATTAACCACCCCCCAAACACACAGGTGGGGGGAGGGGGTTGAGAAGAGAGGAGGGACGGGAGAGGAGGAGGAGGAAACGGGACAGATTTGGGAGAGAAAGGAGAGCGGGGGTAAGGGTGTGAGAGAGGGGGATGGGGGAGAGAGAGTGGGGGGAGGGGGGATGGGCAGGGAGGGGAAGAGGGAGGGAGGGGGAGAGGGTTGGGGGGTGAGAGGGGAAAGAGTGGGGAGGAGGAGTGGAGGGGGTGGGGGAGAGAAGTGGAAGAGTGGGGAGGGAGGAGGAGAGGGGTAGGGGGAGTGATGGAAGATGGACAGAGGGATAGGGGGGAAGGGGGCAGGGGGAGAGAGGGAAGGGGGTGGGGGAGAGAGGGATGGGAGAGGGAGAGGGGTGAGGAGAGGGAGGGGGGAGGAGGAGAAGGGGAGAGAAGTGGAAGAGTGGGGAGGGAGGGAGGGAGGGGTAGAGGGGTAGCGGGAGTGGTGGAAGAGGGACGGGGGAGTGGTGGAAGAGGAACAGAGGGGTAAGAGGAAGGGGTGGGGGAGAGAGGGAAAGGGAGGGAAGAGAGAGGGGTGGGGGTGGAGAGGGGTGGGTAAGGGGAGAGAAGTGGAAGAGTGGGGAGGGAGGGGTAGGGGGAATGGTGGAAGAGGGACAGAGGGGTAGGGAAAGGGGGCGGGGGAGAGAGGGAAGGGGGTGGGGTAGAGAGGGAAGGGGGTGGGGGAGAGAGGGATGGGTGGGAGAGGGAGAGGGATGAGGAGAGGGGAAAATAGAAACATAGAAATTAAGTGCAGGAGTAGGCCATTCGGCCCTTTGAGCCTGCACCACCATTCAATATGATCATGGCTGATCATCCAACTCAGTATCCTGTACCTGCCTTCTCTCCATATCCCCTGATCCCTTTAGCCACAAGGGCCACATCGAACTCCCTCTTAAGTTCCGATTGGACATATGTGAACATTGGGCATTGTGGCATCACACAATGGAACGTTCACCAGAGGCTGGTGCTCCTGCAAAGGCATATGTAAATTAATCCATTCCGATTGGACATCTGTGAGCATCGGGCATTGTGACATCACACGTTGGAATGTTCACCAGGGGCTGGGGCTGGTGCTGCTTCTATGGGTGAGAAGCCAGTTTATTTTTGAAATATTGGGGGGGGTGGGGGGGAGGATTTGATTAAAAACGTGTACTTAAACACGACGAAATGTAATGAGGAGCGGATACTTAGAAAGAAAAGTGAAATCTCTACCGAAATGGAAAAGATGTCGGCGATTCTGCGTCTGGTTTCGGAGTTGCAGTGAATCAAAGGAAGAAATGCAGCCGGCAGCCGTACATGTAAATGGATCCATTCCGATTGGACATCTGCGAGCATTGGGCATTGCGATTGGACATCTGCGAGCATTGGGCATTGTGACATCACACGATGGAAACGAATCAAAAGGCAGACAGGCAGCCGGACGGACGGCAGTCGGCAGGCACACAGTTTTATATAATAATAGAAGATAGATAGAAGATAGATAGATAGATAGATAATAGATAAATGTTATTGAGCAGGATTGTTATTATTAACACAGTTAAGAATGTTTCATGTACCTTGGCTGGTTTCTCACATAACAGCACTGTATTTGGTGGTGGCATCGTAGTTTATGTTCCTATAACAAGTGTATAACGTAACTAAATATGATGTTTCCTTTTCCGCTTGTATGTTACAGTTTCACAGTTGAATAAAGTAAAGCATCAATGACATCTCGTGTCTACGGGTCTTTATTGGATTAATTGTTTAACTTGCTAGATAGCTGGATAGGGACATTCAGCGAGTCCAGTATAGTGAAAAGACAGCACCACAACAAGCTGTGCTACAGGGTGGCTCACATCATCACATTGTCCGTCCACACCTCAACGCCATGGCAACAAGCAACCAAGACAACGCTTCACAGAATGAAGCCAAGCCTCTCAGCGTTCGTTCTTACCGCTCTGCAGCCAGTTCCAGTGCCAGCATGGCGGCCCTTAAAGCGCGGGCTAAAGCAAAAGCAGCCGAAGCCAGAGTAGCATTCGCTCAGAGAGAGATAGATATGAAGGTCGAGGCTGCGCGGATGCAGGCGGAGACTATGCGGATGCAGGCAGAGTCTACGCGGATGCAGGCGGAGATGATGGTCGAGGCTGCGCGGATGCAGGCGACCATAGAGGCCTTGCAGTAAGAAAAAGAGATGAAAGCAGCCATTGCAGAGGCTGACACCATAGAAGCAGGTTTAATAGCAGAACAAGGGTCACGTAATAGATCACCAAGCCCTGTTCACCCTCAAAACCAGCACGAGCGTACTCTGGACTATGTCATAGAGCAAGCCAGCATAAAGTCTAGCCAACATATCACCAATTATGATGTCGAGAGTGATAGCACGCTATTTGGTTCATTGCCGACCGTTCATCAGACCAAATCTAATCTGGCCAGTTCATTTGATAGGCACCACAATCCCAGTAATGTGCAAGGAAACATGGAGCCTAAATTGGAGGATAGAAAACCAACTTCAACCTTTCTGCACAGCGGCTTTATTGACTCTCTCGAGCCACCAACAATATCAATCCCACCACCATAGACCTCACCAGAACCTCGCCCGCAGCCAGCTTGTTACAACGGGATTGACGGCCTTTAATGACAAGCCTGAGAATTACTGGGCTTGGAGATCCCCCTTCCAAAACGCCATAGCAGGCCTGGGCCTTTCACCCGGAGAAGAGCTAGATCTTTTGATAAAATGGCTTGGAAAAGAATCCTCGGAGCAGGCATCAAGAATTAAGGCTGTCAACATGAGGAATCCATCAGCAGGTTTGAGGGTGGCTTGGCAGAGGCTCGAAGAAACCTATGGTTCACCTGAGTCTATTGAGCATGCCCACTTTACCAAGTTTGAGAACTTTCCCAGGATCACCATCAAAGAGCCATACAAGCTACGTGAGCTCGGGGACCTTCTGTCAGAAATCGATGCAGCAAAGTTCGGTGGGTATCTACCTGGTTTGTCTTACCTTGATACCTCCAGGGGAGTTGCACCGATTGTTGAGAAGCTTGCTCATAACATCCAAGAAAAGTGGTCTGACTTTGGATCCAATTATAAACGCTGCCACCGCATCCCTTTCCCCCCATTTAGAGTGTTTGCCGACTTTATCCGCACAGAGGCAAAAACCAGAACGGATCCCAGCTTCAATCTTTGCTTCTCTCGTCCAGCAATCGTCCAGAGGGAAAACATAGAGAACATGGTAAAACATAGAAAACATGGTAAAACTCTCGTCTCCGTCCACAGGACACAAGCATCTCCAACAACTCCTGAGACACAGAAATGCAGTGACCCGTCCAAGCTGTGTCCCATTCATGCTAAGATTTATCCATTAAAGAAGTGCAGAGCCTTCACAGAAAAGAGCCTGGAAGACCGCAAACACTTCCTTAAGGAACATTCCATTTGTTTCCGCTGCTGCTGCTCCACAAGTCATTTCGCCAAGAACTGTGAAGCAGAAGTGAAATGTACGGAGTGCGACAGTGACAGACACCTCTCTGCTCTACATCCAGGCCTTGGAAGTCCAAGCCATCTCCCCCCCGCATCTGAGCATGGCGGGGAGGAAGAGATAGCGGTAAACCAGGAGATCACCTCCAGATGCACAGAGGTGTGCGGTGATGGGGTCAGCGCGAGAGCATCTGCTAAGATATCTCATCTCAGTCTACCCAGAAGGACGTCATCAAGAGGCACGCACGATGTACGCCATCTTAGATGAACAGAGCAACTGCTCTCTCGCAACATCTGAGTTTTTCAATATCTTCGCGATCAAAGGCAATCTTAAGCCATATACACTGCGGACATGAAGAAGGGTTTCGGCCCGAAACATTGCCTATTTCCATCGCTCCATAGATGCTGCTGCACCCGCTGAGTTTCTCCAGCATTTTTGTGTACCTACACTGCGGACATGTGCTGGGCTCAAGCAGGCTGCAGGTAGAGCAGCCTGCGGTTACATGGTGGAGTCTGTGGATGAGAAGACATTGCTCCCTCTTCCTCCACTCCTAGAATGCAATCAAGGCCTAACAACCGTGCCGAGATCCCCACTCCCAATGCTGCGCATCACCACAGCCATCTCAGATGCATTGCCAACGTGATTCCTCCACTAGACCCAGATGGCAAAATATTGCTCCTATTGGGAAGAGATATTCTACAAGTGCATAAAGTGAGGAAACCAATAAAACGGTCCCAACAATGCTCCGTTCACCCAGAAGCTGGATCTGGGATGGGTAGTTGTTGGTGATGTAGGTCTTGGTGGAGCACATAGACCTACCCAAGTGGAGGGACGCGCTCCATAATCTAGAGATGCTACAGATTCCACGCCCCTACACCACATTCCCAAAGTTGAGCATGCTACAAAAGCTTTGTCTGTTCTCAGACGCATCAGTCAAGGCCATTGCTGCAGTTGCCTATCTGAGGGTCACCACCGAAGACGGAATAACGGAGGTGGGCTTCATCTTTGGCAAAGCAAAGCTGGCAACCCAGCCAGAGCTCACTATTCCAAGACTGGAATTGTCGAAATCGCAGAGATGATTGTGAAGGAGATGGACTTGTCATTTAACGACATCATCTACCACGCGGACAGCAAACTGGTGCTGGGGTACATCTGTAACCGACGTATCCATCAGTTTTCGTCATCTCATTAGTGGAGGTTTGTTCCCACGGATGACATCCCAGCTGACCTCGGATCACGGTCCGTCCCAGAAGCTCTACACTGCACCACCACCTGGCTGTCAGGACCAGCGTTTCTCAAGGGACCACGGAGCTGCAATGTTTTACCTCAAGACCTTTGAGGTCCCGGAGCCAGATCTCGATAGTGAGATCCGTCCTCTTGCAGCTAACATGACACATGTCTTTACTGTGCTGAATCCCTCAAGAAATGAGTGGCACAAGGCAATCATCTCAAAGACTTTTCCAAGTCAGGATGGGAAGGTTTGGAGAGTGCAAGTCAGAATCTTCAAGGATGGAGGCCAGAAGCTTTACGTCCGCCCATCACCGAAGTGGTTCTTCTCCTGTCTCCCGAGGACTCTGGGGGTTAAATGGGAGATTTGCATGGGGTCTGGACCACATTCTGTTGACATGTATTAATACCACCTGCTGGATATTCAGGTTTGAGTTACCTTTCCTGTTATACAGGAAATTATCATAAACTAGTCCAGCTCAGAGAGGGCACCTCATGGTGTTTAGACAGTGTAATTCTCAGTGTGTAATCTATCGCCATCTTACCCCACCAGTTTGTTAGACGCAATGTCTGTGAGTAATTATGTTTGTTAACAGCATCTTTATATGCTATAAACGTTATTGAGCAGGATTATTATTATTAACACAGTTAAGAATGTTTCATGTACCCTGGCTGGTTTCTCACATAACAGAACTGTATTTGGTGGTGGCATCATTGTTTATGTTCCTATAACAAGTGCATAACGTAACTAAATATGCTGTTTCCTTTTCTGCTTGTATGTTACAATTTCATAGTTGAATACAGTAAAGCATCAACGACATCTCGTGTCTACAGGTCTTTATTGGATTAATTGTTTAACTTGCTACATAGCTGGATAGTGACATTCAGCGAGTCCAGTATATGTATAATAGTTTATTATGGATATATGTTTGTATTGTATTATGGTGGTGGGTTCTGGCTTGTTTTATTGTAGTGTAAATATTATTTATTAATAATTGAATAATTTTTTGATTAAAAAAAACAAACAAAAAGTCCCAGTCTCACGTAACAATCCAATGTCACAGTCGCACGTAGCACCTCGCGAGTCATGATCTCCCGTGCGCCGACCTGCTCTGTCATGCGCCCACCTCTCCCACACCCCCCATGCCACCCAACCCCCTATGCTCCCCCCCATGCTCCCATCCCCCCATGCTCCCCCCCCCCCCATGCTCCCACGTCACACGGGTCTGTGTGAAGCAAGGGTCTCCCATTCGCACTAGTTCCCCCCACTTCACGCTCCCAATCTCCGCACTAAGCACTAGGAATAATGTACAGAAGCCATTTAACCTGCAAACCTACATGTCTTTGGAATGAGGGAGGGAACCGGAGCACCCGGAGAAAACTCAAGCAGTCACAGGGAGAACTAACTGTACAGGGTCTGGATCTGGATGTAATACGCTGTGAAGCTGTAGATAGAGCATCACTCAGCACTATGATGGTGGTGGGAAGACAGCGTCCGTAGTCAGGATGGAACCCGAGTCTCCGCACAGTAAGGCAGAAACTCTACCGCTGTGCCACCAGTCTCTCTCCCTTACCAGTCATACGTATCTGTTCAAAGTGGCTGTTTGCTTTCAACAGGTCTTGTCTAGAGTCCAGTCCCTCCTCGACATGTTCAGAAGCTCGGGTGACGTATTCCCACTTTTGCTCATCCTCACTTTCTTTGCCTTCTGCTGCAGCAGCGGGCAGCTGAGAAGTATACCACGGAGTGGCTAATACACACGGAGTGGCCAGCATCCCTGCAACTGCAGCAGTGATACAGGTTAGCACACGTTAACTGGACTGGGTGAAAAGCAAAAACATCACGAAAAACACAAAGCATGGCAACATATCCAGGGAATGCATATCCACAGGCAGTTGCATCACTGGTAGGGGCAGGTTGTTATCAGCTCACAGGGGATAGGAGCAGATTTAGACCATTCAGCCCATCAATCCTACTCCACCATTCAATCATGGCTGATCGGTCTCTCCTAACCCCATTCTCCTGCCTTCTCCCCATAACTCCTGTTGCGTGGGTTAGATCTACCAACAGCTTCAAGATCAGGAACTCCAGATGCCACGGGAAGGGAGGGGAGAGGAGGGAAGTCGATCCAGAATATTTGCATATGTACCACCAACAGAACTATGAAATTTTAACATCCCCCCCTCCATTCTCCCCCTTCCTCTCTCTCCCCTTTCACCCCCCGCCCCCTCCTCCTCTCTCTCCCCCTCCCAACCTTCTCTCCCCCTCTTACCCCTCTCCCCTCCCTCTCTTCCCCTTCCCCTCCCCTCCCTCCCTCCTCTCTCTCCCCACCGGCCCAGATCCCGGCCCAGTCGCGCCTCCACCACTTCATTTTCCGCCAGCCGGGTCACCATGGAAACAGCAGCACGGACCGACCCTGACCTGGCCCGCGGTCTCCATGGCGACCGCTGCCCTGCCACTGGGGGGCGCTCTGGAAATAAACGCACCGCCCCGCCACTGGGGGCGCTCTGGCGATGGCGCGATGAGGCGGGAAACGTCTGCCGGCCGTTGGCGCTCGAGAAAAAAATGTGGCTCCGGCTTTGGTTGATGTTGTGGATCTGGCCTGGTGGGTGGGGACAGTGTGGGGACAGTGTGGGGACAGTGTGGGGACAGTGTGGGGACAGTGTGGGGACAGTGTGGGGACAGTGTGGGGACAGGGACAGTGTGGGGACAGGGACAGTGTGGGGACAGGGACAGTGTGGGGACAGGGACAGTGTGGGGACAGGGACAGTGTGGGGACAGGGACAGTGTGGGGACAGGGACAGTGTGGAGACAGGGACAGTGTGGAGACAGGGACAGTGTGGAGACAGGGACAGTGTGGAGACAGTGTGGGGACAGGGACAGTGTGGGGACAGTGTGGAGACAGGGACAGTGTGGGGACAGGGACAGTGTGGAGACAGGGACAGTGTGGGGACAGGGACAGTGTGGAGACAGGGACAGTGTGGGGACAGGGACAGTGTGGAGACAGGGACAGTGTGGGGACAGTGTGGAGACAGGGACAGTGTGGAGACAGGGACAGTGTGGAGACAGGGACAGTGTGGGGACAGTGTGGAGACAGGGACAGTGTGGAGACAGGAACAGTGTGGAGACAGGGACAGTGTGGGGACAGTGTGGGGACAGGGACAGTGTGGGGACAGGGACAGTGTGGGGACAGTGTGGAGACAGTGTGGGGACAGTGTGGAGACAGTGTGGGGACAGGGACAGTGTGGGGACAGGGACAGTGTGGAGACAGTGTGGGGACAGGGACAGTGGAGACAGGGACAGTGTGGAGACAGGGACAGTGTGGGGACAGGGACAGTGTGGGGACAGGGACAGTGTGGAGACAGGGACAGTGTGGGGACAGGGACAGTGTGGGGACAGGGACAGTGTGGGGACAGGGACAGTGTGGAGACAGGGACAGTGTGGGGACAGGGACAGTGTGGGGACAGTGTGGAGACAGGGACAATGTGGGGACAGTGGAGACAGTGTGGGGACAGTGTGGGGACAGGGACAGTGTGGGGACAGGGATGGTGTGGGGACAGGGACAGTCTGGGGACAGTGTGGAGACAGGGACAGTGTGGGGACAGGGACAGTGTGGGGACAGGGACAGTGGGGACAGGGACAGTCTGGGGACAGTGTGGAGACAGGGACAATGTGGGGACAGTGTGGGGACAGGGACAGTGTGGGGACAATGTGGGGACAGTGTGGAGACAATGTGGGGACAGTGTGAGGACAGTGTGAGGACAGTGTGGAGATGTGGGGACAGTGTGGGGACAGTGTGGAGACAATGTGGAGATGTGGGGACAGTGTGGAGACAATGTGGGAACTGTGGAGACAGTGTGGGGACAGTGTGGAGACAATGTGGGGACAGTGTGGAGACAGTGTGGGGACAGTGGAGACAGTGTGGGGACAGTGTGGAGACGGACAGTGTGGAGACGGACAGTGTGGGGACAGTGGAGACAATGTGGGGACAGTGTGGAGACAGTGGGGACAGTGTGGAGACAGGGACAGTGTGGGGACAATGTGGGGACAGTGTGGAGACAATGTGGGGACAGTGTGAGGACAGTGTGGGGACAATGTGGGGACAGTGTGGAGACAATGTGGGGACAGTGTGGAGACAGGGTGGGGACAGTGGAGACAATGTGGGGACAGTGTGGAGACAATGTGGGGACTGTGTGGAGACAGTGTGGAGACAATGTGGGGACAGTGGAGACAATGTGGGGGCAGGGACAGTGTGGAGACAATGTGGGGACAGTGTGGAGACAGTGTGGAGACAATGTGGGGACAGTGTGGGGACAGTGTGGGGACAGGGACAGTATGGGGACAGTGTGGGGACTGTGGACAGGGACAGTCTGGGGACAGGGACAGTATGGGGACAGGAACAATGTGGAGACAGTGTGGGGACAGGGACAGTGTGGGGGCAGGGACAGTGTGGGGCCAGGGTCAGTGTGGAGACAGTGGGAACAGGGACAGTGGGAATAATGTGGACACAGTGTGGGGACAGGAAATGTGGAGACAGTGTAGGGACAATTTGGAGACAGTATGGGGACAGGGACAGTGTGGATACAGGGACAGTGTGGACAGGGACAGTGTGGGGACATGGACGGTGTGGGGACAGGAACAGTGTGGGGACAGGAACAGGGACAGTGTGGAGACAGGGACAGTGTGGGAACAGGGACAGTGGGAACAGGGACAGTGTGGGGACAGGGACAGTGGGGACAGGGACAGTGTACAGACCGTGTGGGGACAGGGACAGTGTGGGGACTGTGACAGTGTGGGGACAGGGACAGTGTGGGGACAGGGACAATGGAGACAGTGTGGGGACAGGAACAGCGTGGAGACAGTGGGGACGGACAGTGTGGGGATAATGTGGAGACTGGGGACAGAAACTGTGGAGACAATGTGGAGACAGTATGGGGACATTGACAATGTGGGGACAGGGACAGTGTGAGGACAGGGACAGTGTGAGGACAGGGACAGTGTGGGGACAGGGACAGTGTGGAGACGGGGACAGTGGGGATAATGTGGGGACAGTGTGGGGACAGGGACAGTGAGGACAGGGACAGTGGGGACAGGAACAGTGGTGACAGGAACAGTGTGACAGTGTGGGGACAGGGGACAGGGACAGTGTGGGGACGGGCAGTACAGACCGTGTGGGGACAGGGACAGTGTGGGGACCGTGTGGGGACAAGGACAGTGTGGGCGCATGGACAGTGAGGGGACAGGGACAATGTGGGGTCAGGGACAGTGTGGGGACAGGGGCAGTGTGGGGACAGGGACAGTGTGGAGACAGGGACACAGTGGGGTCAGGAACTGTGGAGACAGTGTGGGGACAGGAACTGTGGAGACAATGTGGAGACAGGGACAGTGTGGGGACAGGGACAGTGTGGGGACAAGGACAGTGTGGGGACAGGGACAGTGTGGAGACAGGGACAGTGGAGACAGGGACAGTGGAGACGGGGACAGTGTGGGGATAATGTGGAGACAGTGTGGGGACAGGAACTGTGGAGACAGTGTGGGGCCAATGTGGACACAGTATGGGGACGGACAGTGTGAAGACAGTGGGGACAATGTGGTGACAAGGACAGTGGGGATAATGTGGAGAGTGTGGGGACAGGAAATGTGGTGACAGTGTAGGGACAATTTGGAGACAGTGTGGATACAGGGACAGTGGGGACAGGAACAGTGTGACAGTGGGGACAGGGACAGTGGGGACAGGGACAGTGTGGGGACAGGGACAGTACAGACCGTGTGGGGACAGGGACTGGGGACAGGGACAGTGTGGGGGCATGGACAGTGTGGGGACAGGGACAATGTGGGGTCAGGGACAGTGTGGGGACAGGGGCAGCGTGGGGACAGGTACATTGTGGGGACAGGGACAGTGTGGGTACAGGGACAGTGTGGGTACAGGGACATTGTGGGGACAGGGACCGTGTGGGGACAGGGACAGTGGGGACAGGAACTGTGGAGACTGTGTGGGGACAATGTGGAGACAGTACGGGGACAGGGACAGTGTGGGGACAGGGACAGTGTGGAGACAGGGACAGTGGAGACAGGGACAGTGTGGAGAAAGTGGGGATGGGGACAGTGTGGGGATAATGTGGAGACAGTGTGGGGACAGTGTAGGGACAATTTGGAGAGTATGGGGACAGGGACAGTGTGAGGACAGGGACAGTGTGGATACAGGGACAGTGTGGGGACAGAGACAGTGTGGGGACAGGAACAGTGTGGGGACCGTGTGGGGACCGTGACAGTGTGGGGACAGGGACAGTGTGGGGGCATGGACAGTGAGGACAGGGACAGTGGGGACAGGAACAGTGGTGACAGGAACAGTGTGACAGCGGGGACAGGGACAGTGTGGGGACAGGGACAGTACAGACCGTGTGGGGACAGGGACAGGGGACCGTGTGGGGACAGGGACAGTGTGGGGACAGGGACAGTGGGGACAGTGACAGTGTGGAGACGGACAGTGGAGACAGGGACAGTGGAGACGGGGACAGTGTGGGGACAGGAACACGGACAGTGTGGAGACAGGGACAGTGTGGATACAGGGAGAGTGTGGGGACAGGGACAGTATGGGGACCGTGACAGTGTGGGGACAGGGACAGTGTGGGGGCATGGACAGTGTGGGGACAGGGACAGTGTGGGGACAGGGACAGTGTGGAGACAGGGACAGTGTGGGGACAGGGACAGAGTGGGGACAGGGACAGTGTGGGGATATTGTGGAGACAGTGTGGGGACAGGAACTGTGGAGACTGGGGACAATGTGGAGACAGTATGGGGACAGTGACAATATGGGGACAAGGACAGTGTGGGTACAGGGACAGTGTGAGGACGGGGGCAGTGTGGACAGGGACAGTGCGGGGACAGGGACAGTGGGGACAGGGACAGTGGAGACAGGGACAGTGGAGACAGGGACAGTGTGGAGAAAGTGTGGGGATAATGTGGAGACAGTGTGGGGACAATGTAGACACAGTATGGGGACAGGGACAGTGTGAGGACAGTGGGGACAATGTGGTGACAGGGACAGTGGGGATAATGTGGAGACAGTGTGGGGACAGGAAATGTGGAGACAGTGTAGGGACAATTTGGAGACAGTATGGGGACAGGGACAGTGTGGATACAGGGACAGTGAGGACAGGGACAGTGGACAGGGACAGGGGACAGGAACAGTGGGGACAGGGACAGTGTAGGGACAGGGACAGTACAGACCGTGGGGACAGGGACAGTGGGGTCCGTGTGGGGACAGGGACAGTGTGGGGGCATGGACAGTGGGGACAGGGACAGTGGGGACAGGGACAATGTGGGGACAGGGACAGTGTGGGGATAATGTGGAGACAGTATGGGGACAGGGACAGTGGGGACAAGGACAGTGGGTACAGGGACAGTGTGAGGACAGGGACAGTGTGGACAGGGACAGTGTTGGGACAGGGACAGTGTGGGGACGGGGACAGTGTGGAGACAAGGACAGTGGAGACAGGGACAGTGTGGAGAAAGTGGGGACGGGGACAGTGGGGATAATGTGGAGACAGTGTGGGGACAGGAACTGTGGAGACAGTGTGGGGACAATGTGGACACAGTATGGGGACAGGGACAGTGTGGGGACAGGGACAGTGTGGATACAGGGACAGTGAGGACAGGGACAGTGGGGACAGGAACAGTGGTGACAGGAACAGTGTGACAGTGGAGACAGGGACAGTGTGGGGACAGGGACAGTACAGACCATGTGGGGACAGGGACAGTGTGGGGACCGTGTGGGGACAGGGACAGTGTGGGGGCATGGACAGTGTGGGGACAGGGACAGTGTGGGGACAGGGACAGTGTGGGGACAGGGACAGTGGAGACAGGGACAGTGGAGATGGGGACAGTGGGGATAATGTGGAGACTGTGGGGACAGGAACTGTGGAGACAGTGTGGGGCCAATGTGGACACAGTATGGGGACAGGGACAGTGTGAGGACAGTGGGGACAATGTGGTGACAGGGACAGTGGGGATAATGTGGAGACAGTGTGGGGACAGTGTAGGGACAATTTGGAGACAGTGTGGGGACAGGGACAGTGAGGACAGTGGACAGGGACAGGGGGGACAGGAACAGTGATGACAGTGTGGGGACAGGGACAGTGGGGATAGGGACAGTGTGGAGACAGGGACAGTGTGGGGACAGGGACAGTGGGGACAGGGACAGTGTGGGGACAGGGACAGTACAGACCGTGTGGGGACAGGGACTGTGGGGACCGTGTGGGGACAGGGCTGGGTGAGGGCATGGACAGTGGGGACAGGGACAATGTGGGGTCAGGGACAGTGGGGACAGGGGCAGTGTGGGGACAGGGACAGTGTGGGGACAGGGACAGTGTGGAGACAGGGACACAGTGGGGACAGTGTGGAGACAGGAACTGTGGAGACAGTGGGGACAATGTGGAGACAGTACGGGGACAGGGACAGTGTGGGGACAAGGACAGTGTGGGTACAGGGACAGTGTGAGGACAGGGACAGTGGACAGGGACAGTGTTGGGACAGGGACAGTGGGGACAGGGACAGTGTGAGGGCAGGGACAGTGTGGGGACAGGGACTGTGGATACAGGGACAGTGTGGGGACAGAGACAGTGTGGGGACAGGAACAGTGAGTGTGGGGACAGGGACAGTGTGGGGACAGGAACAGGGACAGTGTGGGGACAGGGACAGTGTGGGGACAGGGACAGTGTGGGGACAGGGACAGTGTGGGGACAGGCACAGTGTGGAGACAGTGGGGACAGGGACAGTGGGGACAGGGACAGTGTGGGGACAGGAACAGGGACAGTGTGGAGACAGGGACAGTGTGGGGACAGGGACAGTGTGAGGACAGGGACAGTGTGGATACAGGGACAGTGTGGATACAGGGACAGTGTGGGGACAGGGACAGTGTGGGGATATTGTGGCGACAGTGAGGGGACAATGTGGAGACAGTATGGGGACAGTGACAATGTGGGGACAAGGACAGTGTGGGTACAGGGACAGTGTGAGGACGGGGACAGTGGACAGGGACAGTGTGGACAGGGACAGTGCGGGGACAGGGACAGTGTGGGGACAGGGACAGTGTGGAGCCAGGGACAGTGGAGGCAGGGACAGTGTGGAGAAAGTGGGGACGGGGACAGGGGATAATGTGGAGACAGTGTGGGGACAATGTAGACACAGTATGGGGACAGGGACAGTGTGAGGACAGTGGGGACAATGTGGTGACAGGGACAGTGGGGATAATGTGGAGACAGGGTAGGGACAATTTGGAGACAGTATGGGGACAGGGACAGTGTGGATACAGGGACAGTGAGGACAGGGACAGTGGACAGGGACAGGGGACAGGAGCAGTGTGACAGTGGGGACAGGGACAGTGTGGGGACAGGGACAGTACAGACCGTGTGGGGACAGGGACAGTGTGGGGACAGGGACAGTGTGGGGACAGGGACAGTGTGGGGACAGGGACAGTGTGGAGACAGGGACAGAGTGGGGACAGGGACAGTGTGGGGATATTGTGGCGACAGTGTGGGGACAGTGGGGACAATGTGGAGACAGTATGGGGACAGTGACAATGTGGGGACAAGGACAGTGTGGGTACAGGGACAGTGTGAGGACGGGGACAGTGTGGACAGGGACAGTGCGGGGACAGGGACAGTGGGGACGGACAGTGTGGAGACAGGGACAGTGGAGACAGGGACAGTGTGGAGAAAGGGGACGGGGACAGTGGGGATAATGTGGAGACAGAGTGGGGACAATGTAGACACAGTATGGGGACAGGGACAGTGTGAGGAAAGTGGGGACAATGTGGTGACAGGGACAGTGGGGATAATGTGGAGACAGTGTGGGGACAGGATATGTGGAGACAGGGACAGTGAGGACAGGGACAGTGGACAGGGACAGGGGACAGGAACAGTGGTGACAGGAACAGTGTGACAGTGGGAACAGGGACAGTACAGACCGTGTGGGGACAGGGACAGTGTAGAGACAGGGACAGTGTGGGGAAGGGACAGTGTGGGGGCATGGACAGTGGGGACAGGAACAGTGGTGACAGGAACAGTGTGACAGTGGAGACAGGGACAGTGTGGGGTCAGGGACAGTACAGACCGTGTGGGGACAGGGACAGTGTGGGGACAGTGTGGGGACAGGGACAGTGTGGGGGCATGGACAGTGTGGGGACAGGGACAGCGTGGGGACAGGGACAGTGTGGAGACAGGGACAGTGGAGACAGGGACAGTGGAGACGGGGACAGTGGGGATAATGTGGAGACAGTGTGGGGACAGGAACTGGAGACAGTGTGGGGCCAAGTGGACACAGTATGGGGACAGGGACAGTGTGAGGACAGTGGGGACAATGTGGTGACAGGGACAGTGGGGATAATGTGGGGACAGTGTAGGGACAATTTGGAGACAGTGGGGACAGGGACAGTGTGGATACAGGGACAGTGAGGACAGTGGACAGGGACAGTGGGGACAGGAACAGTGGTGACAGAGTGGGGACAGGGACAGTGGAGACAGGGACAGTGTGGGGACAGGGACAGTGGGGACAGGGACAGTGGGGACAGGGACAGTACAGACCGTGTGGGGACAGGGACTGTGGGGACCGTGTGGGGACAGGGACAGTGTGAGGGCATGGACAGTGGGGACAGGGGCAGTGTGGGGACAGGGACAGTGTGGAGACAGGGACACAGTGGGGACAGTGTGGAGACAGGAACTGTGGAGACAGTGTGGGGGCAATGTGGAGACAGTACGGGGACAGGGACAGTGTGGGGACAAGGACAGTGTGGGTACAGGGACAGTGTGAGGACAGGGACAGTGGACAGGGACAGTGTTGGGACAGGGACAGTGTGGGGACAGGGACAGTGTGAGGACAGGGACAGTGTGGGGACAGGGACAGTGTGGAGACAGTGGGGACAGGGACAGTGTGAGGACAGGGACAGTGTGGATACAGGGACAGTGTGGATACAGGGACAGTGTGGAGACAGTGGGGACAATGTGGTGACAGGGACAGTGGGGATAATGTGGAGACAGTGTGGGGACAGGAAATGTGGAGACAGTGTAGGGACAATTTGGACAGTATGGGGACAGGGACAGTGTGGATACAGGGACAGTGAGGACAGGGACAGTGGGGACAGGAACAGTGTGACAGTGGGGACAGGGACAGTGTGGGGACAGGGACAGTACAGACCGTGTGGGGACAGGGACAGTGTGGATATAGGGACAGTGGGGACTGTGTGGGGACAGGGACAGTGTGGGGGCATGGACAGTGTGGGGACAGGGACAGTGTGGGGACAGGGACAGTGTGGGGACAGGGACAGTGGGAACAGTGTGGGGATAATGTGGAGACAGTATGGGGATAGTGACAGTGTGGGGACAAGGACAGTGTGGGTACAGGGACAGTGTGAGGACAGGGACAGTGGACAGGGACAGTGGACAGGGACAGTGTTGGGACAGGGACAGTGTGGGGACCGTGTGGGGACAGGGACTGTGGAGACAGTGTAGGGACAATTTGGAGACAGTATGGGGACAGGGACAGTGTGAGGACAGGGACAGTGTGGATACAGGGACAGTGTGGATACAGGGACAGAGTGGGGCAGCGTGGAGACAGTGGGGACAGGGACAGTGTGGGGACAATGTGGAGACAGTATGGGGACAGTGACAATGTGGGGACAAGGACAGTGTGGGTACAGGGACAGTGTGAGGACAGGGACAGTGTGGACAGGGACAGTGGGGACAGGGACAGTGTGGAGATGGCGACAGTGGAGACAGGGACAGTGGAGAAAGTGGGGACGGGGACAGTGGGGATTATCTGGAGACAGTGTGGGGACAGGAACTGTGGAGACAGTGGGGACAATGTGGACACAGTATGGGGCCAGGGACAGTGTGAGGACAGTGGGGACAATGTGGTGACAGGGACAGTGGGGATAATGTGGAGACAGTGTGGGGACAGGAAATGTGGAGACAGTGTAGGGACAATTTCGAGACAGTATGGGGACAGGGACAGTGGGGACAGGGACAGTGGATACAGGGACAGTGAGGACAGGGACAGGAACAGTGGTGACAGGAACAGTGTGACAGTGTGGGGACAGGGACAGTGTGGGGACAGGGACAGTGTGGGGACAGAGACAGTGTGGGGACAGGGACAGGGGACAGGGACAGTGGGGACAGGGACCGTGTGGGGACGGACAGTGTGGGGACAGGGACAGTACGGACGGTGTGGGGACAGGGACAGTGTGGAGACAGGGACAGTGTGGGGACAGGGACAGTGTGGGGACAGGGACAGTGTGGGGGCATGGACAGTGTGGGGACAGGGACAGTGTGGAGACCGTGTGGGGACAGGGACAGTGTGGGTACAGGGACAGTGTGAGGACAGGGTCAGTGTGGACAGGGACAGTGTTGGGATAGGGACAGTGTGGGGACAGGGACAGCGTGGAGACAGGGACAGTGGAGACAGGGACAGTGTGGAGAAAGTGGGGATGGGAACAGTGGGGATAATGTGGAGACAGTGTGGGGACAGGGACAGTGTGGGTACAGGGACAGTGTGGGGACAGAGACCGTGTGGGGACAGGAACAGTGTGACAGTGTGGGGACAGGGACAGTGTGGAGACAGGGACAGTGTGGGGACAGGGACAGTGTGGGGACAGGGACAGTGTGGGGACAAGGACATTGTGGGGGCATGGACAGTGGGGACAGGGACAGTGGGGACTGACAGTGGGGATAATGTGGAGACAGGAACTGTGGAGACAGTGTGGGGACAGGGACAGTGTGAGGACAGGGACAGTGTGGACAGGGACTGTGTGGGGACAGGGACAGTGTGGGGACAGGGACAGTGTGGGGGCATGGACAGTGGGGACAGGGACAGTGTGGAGACCGTGTGGGGACAGGGACAGTGTGGGTACAGGGACAGTGTGAGGACAGGGACAGTGTGGACAGGGACAGTGTTGGGATAGGGACAGTGTGGGGACAGGGACAGCGTGGAGACAGGGACAGTGGAGACAGGGACAGTGTGGAGAAAGTGGGGATGGGAACAGTGGGGATAATGTGGAGACAGTGTGGGGACAGTGTGGGGACAATGTGGACACAGTATGGGGACAGGGACAGTGTGGGTACAGGGACAGTGTGGGGACAGAGACCGTGTGCGGACAGGAACAGTGTGACAGTGTGGGGACAGGGACAGTGTGGAGACAGGGACAGTGTGGGGACAGGGACAGTGTGGGGACAGGGACAGTGTGGGGACAGGGACATTGTGGGGGCATGGACAGTGGGGACAGGGACAGTGGGGACAGTGACAGTGGGGATAATGTGGAGACAGGAACTGTGGAGACAGTGTGGGGAC
This sequence comes from Amblyraja radiata, assembly GCF_010909765.2. Classification (NCBI taxonomy): domain Eukaryota; kingdom Metazoa; phylum Chordata; class Chondrichthyes; order Rajiformes; family Rajidae; genus Amblyraja; species Amblyraja radiata. The sequence continues at coordinate 61,897,037 of NC_045968.1, forward strand.
AGGGACAGTGTGGTGACAGGGACAGTGTGGGGACAGGGACAGTGTGGGGACAGGGACAGTGTGGGGACAGGGACAGTGTGGGGACAGGGACAGTGTGGGGACAGGGACAGTGTGGGGACAGGGACAGTGTGGGGACAGGGACAGTGTGGGGACAGGGACAGTGTGGGGACAGGGACAGTGTGGGGACTGGGACAGTGTGGGGACAGGGACAGTGTGGGGACAGGGACAGTGTGGGGACAGGGACAGTGTGGGGACAGGGACAGTGGGGACAGGGACAGTGTGGGGACAGTGTGGAGACAGGGACAGTGTGGGGACAGGGACAGTGTGGTGACAGGGACAGTGTGGGGACAGGGACAGTGTGGAGACAGTGGAGACAGGGACAGTGTGGGGACAGGGACAGTGTGGGGACAGTGTGGAGACAGGGACAGTGTGGGGACAGGGACAGTGTGGGGACAGGGACAGTGTGGGGACAGTGGAGACAGGGACAGTGTGGGGACAGGGACAGTGTGGAGACAGGGACAGTGTGGGGACAGGGACAGTGTGGGGACGGACAGTGTGGGGACAGGGACAGTGTGGGGACAGGGACAGTGTGGGGACAGGGACCGTGTGGGGACAGTGGGGACAGGAACAGTGTGGGGACAGGGACAGTGTGGGGACAAGGACAGTGTGGGGACAGGGACAGTGTGGAGACAGGGACAGTGTGGGGACAGGGACAGTGTGGGGACGGACAGTGTGGGGACAAGGACAGTGTGGGGACAGGGACAGTGTGGAGACGGACAGTGTGGGGACAGGGACAGTGTGGGGACAGGAACAGTGGAGACAGGGACAGTGTGGGGACAGGGACAGTGTGGAGACAGGGACAGTGTGGGGACAGGGACAGTGTGGGGACAGGGACAGTGTGGGGACAGTGTGGAGACAGGGACAGTGTGGGGACAGGAACAGTGTGGGGACAGGGACAGTGTGGGGACAGGGACAGTGTGGAGACAGTGTGGGGACAGGGACAGTGTGGGGACAGGGACAGTGTGGGGACAGGGACAGTGTGGAGACAGGGACAGTGTGGGGACAGGGACAGTGTGGGGACAGGGACAGTGTGTGTGTGGGGACAGTGGGGACAGGGACAGTGGGGACGGGGACAGTGCGTGGACGGGGACAGTGCGGGGACGGGGACTGTGGGGACAGGGACAGTGTGGGGACGGGGACAGTGTGGGGACAGGGACAGTGTGGGGACGGGGACAGTGTGGGGACTGGGACAGTGTGGGGACAGGGACGGGACAGGGACAGTGTGGGGACAGGGACAGTGTGGGTGGGGACAGTGGAGACAGGGACAGTGTGGGGACAGGGACAGTGTGGAGACAGGGACAGTGTGGGGACAGGGACAGTGGGGACAGGGACAGTGGGGAGGCAGGGACAGTGGGGACAGGAACTATGTGGGGACAGGGACAGTGTGGAGACAGGGACAGTGTGGGGACAGGGACAGTGTGGAGACGGACAGTGTGGGGACAGGGACAGTGGGGACAGGGACAGTGGGGACAGGGACAGTGGAGACAGGTGGGGAAAGGGACAGTGGGGGGACAGGGACAGTGGGGATAATGTGGAGACAGTGTGGGGCTGACAGTGGGGTCAGGGACAGTGTGAGGACAGGGACAATGTGGGAACTGTGGACAGGGACAGTGGGGACAGTGGAGACTGGATAGGGACAGTGGGGACAGGGACAGTGTAGGGACAGTGTAGGGACAGGGGACAGGAACAGTGTGGGGACAGGGACAGTGTGGACAGGGACAGGGGACCGTGTGGCGACAGGAAATGTGTGGGGACAGGGACAATGTGGGGGCAGTGGAGACAGCAGAGGGACAGTGGGGACAGGGACAGTGGACAGGGACAGCGTGGAGGCAGTGGGGACAGGGTCAATGTGGGCAGGGACTGGGGACCGTGTGGGGACAGGAACAATGTGGAGACAGTGTGGGGACAGGGACAGTGGAGACAGGGACAGTGTGGAGACAGGGACAGTGTGGAGACAGGGACAGTGTGGGGACAGGGACAGTGGGGACAGGGACAGTGTGTGGGTGGGGACAGTGTGGGGACAGGGACAGTGTGGGGACAGGGACAGTGTGGGAACGGGGCAGTGTGTGGGTGGGGACAGTGTGGGGACAGGGACAGTGTGTGGACGGGGACAGTGGGGACCGGGACAGTGGGGACGGGGACTGTGTGGACGGGGACAGTGCGGGGACGGGGACAGTGGGGACAGGGACAGTGTGGGGACAGGGACAATGTGGGGACAGGGACAGTGGGGACTGGGACAGTGTGGGGACAGGGACAGTGGGGACAGGGACAGTGTGGGTGGGGACAGTGTGGAGACAGGGACAGTGTGGGGACAGGGACAGTGGAGACAGGGACAGTGTGTGGACGGGGACAGTGGGGACAGGGACAGTGTGGGGACAGGGACAGTGTGTGGACGGGGACAGTGTGGAGACAGGGACAGTGTGGGGACAGGGACAGTGTGGAGACAGGGACAGTGGGGAGGCAGGGACAGTGGGGACAGGAACTATGTGGGGACAGGGACAGTGTGGAGACAGGGACAGTGTGGGGACAGGAACTATGTGGGGACAGGGACAGTGGAGACAGGGACAGTATGGGGACAGGGACAGTGGGGACAGGGACAGTGGGGACAGGGACAGTGAGACGGGTGGGGAAAGGGACAGTGGGGGGACAGGGACAGTGGGGATAATGTGGAGACAGTGTGGGGTCAGGGACAGTGTGACGACAGAGACAATGTGGGAACTGTGGACAGGGTCAGTGGAGACTGGATAGGGACAGTGCGGACAGGGACAGTGTAGGGACAGGGACAGTGGGGACAGGGACAGTGTGGACAGGGACAGGGGACCGTGTGGCGACAGGAAATGTGTGGGGACAGGGACAATGTGGAGACAATGTGGGGGCAGTGTGGAGACAGCAGGGGGACAGTGGGGACAGGGACAGTATGGGGACAGTGGACAGGGACAGCGTGGAGGCAGTGGGGACAGGGTCAAGGTGGGCAGGGATAGTGTGGACAGGGACTGGGGACCGTGGGGACAGGAACAATGTGGAGACAGTGTGGGGACAGGGACAGTGGAGACAGGGACAGTGTGGAGACAGGGACAGTGTGGGGACAGGGACAGTGTGGGGACGGGGACAGTGTGTGGGTGGGGACAGTGTGGGGACAGGGACAGTGTGGGGACAGGGACAGTGTGGGGACAGGGACAGTGTGGAGACGGGGACAGTGTGGGGACGGGGACAGGGACAGTGTGGGGACAGGGACAGTGTGGGGACAGGGACAGTGTGGTGACAGGGACAGTGTGGGGACAGGGACAGTGTGGAGACGGACAGTGTGGGGACAGGGACAGTGGGGAGGCAGGGACAGTGGGGACAGGAACTATGTGGGGACAGGGACAGTGTGGAGACAGGGACAGTGTGGGGACAGGAACTATGTGGGGACAGGGACAGTGTGGAGACAGGGACAGTGGGGACAGGGACTGTAGGGACAGTGGAGACAGGTGGGGAAAGGGACAGTGGGGGGACAGGGACAGTGGGGATAATGTGGAGACAGTGTGGGGTCAGGGACTGTGAGGACAGGGACAATGTGGGAACTGTGGACAGGGACAGTGGGGACAGTGGAGACTGGATAGGGACAGTGGGGACAGGGACAGTGTAGGGACAGGGACAGTGTAGGGACGGACAGTGGGGACAGGAACAGTGTGGGGACAGGGACAGTGTGGACAGGGACAGTGGGGACCGTGTGGCGACAGGAAGTGTGGGGACAGGGACAATGGGGGCAGTGTGGAGACAGCAGGGGGACAGTGGGGACAGGGACAGTATGGGGACAGCGTGGAGGCAGTGGGGACAGGGTCAATGTGGGCAGGGATAGTGTGGACAGGGACTGGGGACCGTGTGGGGACAGGAACAATGTGGAGACAGTGTGGGGACAGGGACAGTGTGGAGACAGCGTGGGGACAGGAACAGTGTGACTGTGGGGACAGGGACCGTGGGGACAGGGACAGTGTGGAGACAGAGACATTGTGCGGACAGGGACAGTGGGGTCAGGGACAGTGTGGAGACAGGGACTGTAGCGGCTGATTTTTTAAATCTTTCAGGAAATTAACTCCCTAGCCACTAATTGGGTGAGACGGGATAAGGGGAATATCTTCGGTACGCATGCAAGCTGCCTCAGAGACCTTCAGAGCTCCTTTCATAAAGACAGGGACAGGGACAGTGTGGGGACAGGGACAGTGTGGAGACAGGGACAGGGACAGTGTGGGGACGGGGACAGTGTGGAGACAGGGACAGTGTGGGGACAGGGACAGGGACAGTGTGTGGACGGGGACAGTGCGGGGACGGGGACAGTGTGGAGACAGGGACAGTGGGGACAGGGACAGTGTGGGGACTGGGACAGTGGGGACAGGGACAGTGTGGAGACAGGGACAGTGTGGGGACAGGGACAGTGTGGGGACAGGGACAGTGTGTGGGTGGGGACAGTGTGGAGACAGGGACAGTGTGGGGACAGGGACTGTGGAGACAGGGACAGTGTGTGGACGGGGACAGTGTGGGGACAGGGACTGTGGAAACAGGGACAGTGTGGGGACAGGGACAGTGGGGAGGCAGGGACAGTGGGGACAGGAACTATGTGGGGACAGGGACAGTGTGGAGACAGGGACAGTGTGGGGACAGGAACTATGTGGGGACAGGGACAGTGTGGAGACAGGGACAGTGTGGGGACAGGGACAGTGGGGACAGGGACAGTGGAGACAGGTGGGGAAAGGGACGGGGGGACAGGGACAGTGGGGATAATGTGGAGACAGTGTGGGGACTGACAGTGGGGTCAGGGACAGTGTGAGGACAGGGACAATGTGGGAACTGTGGACAGGGACAGTGGGAACAGTGGAGACTGGATAGGGACAGTGGGGACAGGGACAGTGGGGACAGGAACAGTGTGGGGACAGGGACAGTGTGGACAGGGACAGTGGGGACCGTGTGGCGACAGGAAGTGTGGGGACAGGGACAATGGGGGCAGTGTGGAGACAGCAGGGGGACAGTGGGGACAGGGACAGTATGGGGACAGCGTGGAGGCAGTGGGGACAGGGTCAATGTGGGCAGGGATAGTGTGGACAGGGACTGGGGACCGTGTGGGGACAGGAACAATGTGGAGACAGTGTGGGGACAGGAACAGTGTGACAGTGTGGGGACAGGGACAGTGTGGAGACAGACATTGTGCGGACAGGGACAGTGGGGTCAGGGACAGTGTGGAGACAGGGACTGTAGCGGCTGATTTTTTTAATCTTTCAGGAAATTAACTCCCTAGCCACTAATTGGGTGAGACGGGATAAGGGGAATATCTTCGGTACGGATGCAAGCTGCCTCAGAGACCTTCAGAGCTCCTTTCATAAAGACAGGGACAGGGACAGTGGGGACAGGGACAGTGTGGAGACAGGGACAGGGACAGTGTGGGGACGGGGACAGTGTGGAGACAGGGACAGTGTGGGGACAGGGACAGGGACAGTGTGTGGACGGGGACAGTGCGGGGACGGGGACAGTGTGGGGACAGGGACAGTGTGGGGACTGGGACGGGACAGGGACAGTGTGGAGACAGGGACAGTGTGGGGACAGGGACAGTGTGGGGACAGGGACAGTGTGTGGGTGGGGACAGTGGAGACAGGGACAGTGTGGGGACAGGGACTGTGGAGACAGGGACAGTGTGTGGACGGGGACAGTGTGGGGACAGGGACTGTGGAAACAGGGACAGTGTGGGGACAGGGACAGTGGGGAGGTGGGGACAGGAACTATGTGGGGACAGGGACAGTGTGGAGACAGGGACAGTGTGGGGACAGGAACTATGTGGGGACAGGGACAGTGTGGAGACAGGGACAGTGTGGGGACAGGAACTATGTGGGGACAGGGACAGTGTGGAGACAGGGACAGTGGGGACAGGGACAGTGGGGACAGGGACAGTGGAGACAGGTGGGGAAAGGGACAGTGGGGGGACAGTGGGGATAATGTGGAGACAGTGTGGGGACTGACAGTGGGGTCAGGGACAGTGTGAGGACAGGGACAATGTGGGAACTGTGGACAGGGACAGTGGGGACAGTGTGGAGACTGGATAGGGACAGTGGGGACAGGGACAGTGGGGACAGGAACAGTGGGGACAGGAACAGTGTGGGCACAGGGACAGTGTGGACAGGGACAGTGGGGACCGTGTGGCGACAGGAAGTGTGTGGGGACAGGGACAATGTGGAGACAATGTGGGGGCAGTGAAGACAGCAGGGGGACAGTGGGGACAGGGACAGTATGGGGACAGTGGACAGGGACAGCGTGGAGGCAGTGGGGACAGGGTCAATGTGGGCAGGGACTGTGGGGACCGTGTGGGGACAGGAACAATGTGGAGACAGTGTGGGGACAGGAACAGTGTGACAGTGTGGGGACAGGGACCGTGTGGGGACAGGGACAGTGTGGAGACAGAGACATTGTGCGGACAGGGACAGTGGGGTCAGGGACAGTGTGGAGACAGGGACTGTAGCGGCAGATTTTTCAAATCTTTCAGGAAATTAGCTCCCTAGCCACTAATTGGGTGAGACGGGATAAGGGGAATATCTTCGGTACGCATGCAAGCTGCTTCAGAGACCTTCAGAGCTCCTTTCATAAAGCTTCAGCACATAGTCTCTTAAGTCTATGTGCTGAACTGACTATAACTGTCTATGTCTCTATTAACTGTTATAAGTCTCTTATAGTCAGTTAAGCTGCATAAACACGCCCAAAGACACGTCATAAATCCCACCCACATTATAACGGGCAGTCTAATATTTAAAGGAACATGCCATCCACAATGACATGCTAAACAGGCCAAATGGCCACTTCATACTGGCCCCTAATTGTTCCGAATACATAATGAGGCAATTAACAATAAACATCAAAAAAGTGGCCATAAAGGCTTAACATACATCAAAATCAAAAGATCAGGGAATAGAACCCTGTAGCTCCTCGTCGGGAAATCAAACCCCGATCTCCCGCGTGCTAGGCGTGGATACTAACCACTATACTAACGAGGAAAAAATAGCATGCACTATATATCTGCAATCACAATTCTTTACCGACTCTTCCATCTTTGCTTTCGCCTTCTAGAAGCAAGCACAACTTAGTTATTGGTCTTATTAAAACATTGTTTTTTGTTTTCAGTCGCACCATACGCACCAAACCCTGAACATCAGGCATGATTTCTAGTATTTTTCCCATTAACCAAGAACCTCGAGATGCTGTAGAGTCAGCCACCAACACAATGTCGCCTGGAACAAAGTTCCTTTTAATCCTTAGCCATCGTTGTCGTTCTTGGATTAAAAGCAAATATTCTTGTATCCATCTCCTCCAAAAAAGATTTGCCATATATTGTACTTGCTTCCATCTACGTTTCATATACAAATCCTCTTTTACAAAAAGCCCAGGTGGAAGTGTTGGATTGGTTTTCAGCAGAAGAATATCATTAGGTGTGAGTACTTCCAGGTCATTAGGATCATCAGAACTTTTCGTAATAGGTCGATCGTTTAAAATCGCCTCAATTTCACAAAACAGAGTTTGTAACCCTTCATCATCCAAAATTTGTTGTCTAAGAAAGGAGCGCAGCACATTTCGTACTATACGAATTAATCGTTCCCAAATACCGCCATGATGGGAACCCATTGGAGGATTAAAGTTCCATTTTATGCCTTGTTGAAGCATAGTATATTGGATTTTATCCTGATTTAAGTCTTTTTTAGTTCCCTATCCGCTCCAACGAAATTTGAACCATTATCCGATCTTAACGAAGTAACTTGACCCCGTCGACAAATAAATCTCCTTAATGCTTGAATACATGAGTCCGTGTCGAGTGTAGATGCAACTTCAAGATGTACCGCTCTACTTGCCATACAAGTGAAGATCACACCATATCTTTTCACAAGGCTACGTCCTCTCTTAACCTCCATAGGACCAAAATAATCCACCCCCACATCCGTAAATGGAGGTTTGTCTGGAGTCTGCCATCTTCTGTATACCAAGTTTCCCACGCTCTCGCGAGCATATGATGCAATTTTTTATTATCTTTCTTGCTGCTGAATTAGCCTTGGTAACCCAATATTTTTTACGAAGTTGGGATAGCATGTAATTTCTTCCTCCATGCCCAATTTGTTCATGAATATGCTGTAATAATAATGTTGTTATGTAAAAGTCCTTAGCGAGAATGATAGGACGTTTCATTTCTTCAGGCATTGCCAATCTGTTTAGGCGCCCACCCATCCGCAGAAGAGCTTCTTCCCAGATTGGGTCGAGCTTATACAATTGAATACTTCTTTTTACCCCCTCTCCTCCAGCTTGCAATGTTAATATCTCTTCTTTGTATTTCTGTCTTTGACAGAAAGAAATGATCGCATTTTCTGCTTTGAGCAGATCATCAAGACATAGTTGGCTATGTGAAGCTTCAAAAACTTGCATCTGGACTTTGATCTCCTTTTCCCTTTCCTCAGGATTCTCCTCCAAGATACTTTCTGTTATTTGTTTCTTTTCCCAAATCTTCATCAACAATCTTGTTTTTATTTTAAGAAACCAGGCTACCGATGTTATCAATTTATTCCATGATGAAAAGTGGGTAATTAAATTATTCACGGTGTCATATGAGTTTTTTTCAATCACATTCACCGAAATGTTTTGTTTAATTTCCGGATCTTTTGTAGAGATTTCAAATCCAAGTTCAAGCTTTGGCCATTCTCTACTTGGCTTACTAAGAAACTTTGGCCCATTGATCCATCTCTTGTTATTAAGAAAGCAATTTGCTGTTTGTCCCCTAGAGGCTTCATCCGCAGGATTTTCCTTTGTGTTAACATATCTCCATTGAGAAACATTAGTAGCTCCTAGTACAAAGGAAACTCTATTTGCAACAAATGTCATAAAACGTTTGTTTTCATTGTTAATGAATTTCAAAACCGTAGTTTATCGGTACAGAAGGTAGATTCTTCCAGTTGAAATTGCAGTTCCTTTCTCAGCATTATGTCAATTTTAACAGCTAAGACTGCTGCTGTAAGTTCCATTCTGGGAATCGTCATTTGCTTCAATGGTGCTACTCTTATGGGGTTGGACAGGCTAGATGCAGGAAGATTGTTCCCGATGTTAGGGAAGTCCAGGACAAGGGCTCACAGCTTAAGGATAAGGGGGAAATCCTTGATGAGAAGAAACTTTTTCACACAGAGAGTGGTGAATCTCTGGAACTCTCTGCCACAGAGGGTAGTTGAGGCCAGTCCATTGGCTATATTTAAGAGGGAGTTAGATGTGGCCCTTGTGGCTAAAGGGATCAGGGGGTATGGAGAGAAGGCAGGTACGGGATACTGAGTTGGATGATCAGCCATGATCATATTGAATGGCGGTGCAGGCTCGAAGGGCCGAATGGCCTACTCCTGCACCTATTTTCTATGTATCTATGTATCTACTCTGGCTTTTCCCATTAAGAATGCAACATGCACTCTTTTGTTTACATTTTGTAGTCTTAAGTATGAAACAGTCCCATAACCACTTTTGCTGGCATCCGAAAAGTGATGCAGTTGTGCATTTCCGATTTTACCAAAGGTTTTAGGCTTTATACACCGATCTACCTTAAACTTTGAAATTTTGTGGAGGTCTTTTAACCATTCTGTCCAACTGTGCGAGGATGTTTGAGTTATACTCTCATCCCAACCAAGTTTTTCTCTACACAGATTCTGTAAAATTAACTTGGCTAGCAGTGTAAATGGTGCAAGAAATCCCAAAGGATCGTATACTGAACCAATCACAGCTAAGATACGCCTTCTTGTGCATGGTCGTTCCTGAATCGACAATTTAAACTTAAACACATCCGTTTCCACGCACCAGTGCAGTCCCAGTGCCCTTTCCATTGGCAAGTTGTCTTTATCTAAATCCAACTCCTTGGTTTCTTCCGCTCTGTCATCTGGTGGAATGCTTTCCAAAACAGCACGACTGCTGCTGACCCACTTGGTAAGTACAAATCCTCCCTTATTGCAGAAAGAGGTTAGGTGTTTCACCATTTGAATTGCCTCTAACTCAGTAGATATGGATTTTAGGCAATCGTCCACGTAAAAATTATTTATCAAAGTGGAAATTACCTCCTCTGGGAAATAATCTTTATTATCCTCTGCGGTTTTCCTCAAAGCGAAATTCGCACAACTTGGAGATGACACTGCTCCGAAAAGATGTACTTTCATTCGGTAATCAACAAGGTCTTGTTGCACATCCCCTTCAGGCCACCATAAGAATCGCAGATAATCAATATGTTTACCAGTTACTTTCACGTGATGAAACATTGATCTGATATCAGCCATCAAAGCTATCGGTTCTTGCCTAAATTTGATGAGAACTCCAATGAGCGAGTTAGTAAGGTCTGGACCTTACAGTAGTTCACTGTTAAGCGATGTCCCTTTAAAGACTGCCGCGCAGTCAAAGACCACCCTCAATGTCCCTTTCTTCGAGTGGTACACCCCATGGTGCGGAATATACCAGATCTCTCCATCATCTCGATATAGTTGATTCGTTGGTATCCTTTCGGCATAATCATTATTAATCATATTCTGTAAGAAGGATGTATATTCGTCTTGAAATTTCGTGTTCTTAACAAACTTACGTTTCAAACCTTGAATACGCTGTTCAGCCATATAACGATTATTCGGTAAATTAACACTTTCTTGCTTGAAAGGTAAATCCAAACAATAATATCCATTTTTCATCTTAACTGAATGGTTCATAATATCTAAGAATTTTAATTCTTCTCTCGACATTTCTTCATATTCCTGGCTGGTACTTTCATTGAAGTCATGGATATATTGCTTCATTAACAGCTTTTCCAATTTACCTGTAGATATTTGGTTAACAGCAACAGCACGGCAATTCATTTTGCTGGTGCTTTCCTTATTCTTACACAAGGAGCCATAGATAACCCATCCTAGTAGGGTCTTCATAGCATATGGTCCATCCCCTTGGCTCCTAATTATCTGTACAGGTTCTAATGCTCTCAGAGCATTCGTTCCAATAAGTAAGTCAATATCAGAATTTATCTTTGATATTTTGACATCTTTCAGGTAAGGCCATTGCTGTAAGTCTTCACATCTGGGTACATTTTGACGACCAACAGGCATTGTTTCATGTGTGAAAACCTCTGAAATTGGAATTAAATTATCTTCATCCAAACTGGATATCTCCATATTTGTTATATAATAACTATGGTAATCCTTTTCTTTATTCATGGCACGCATTTGAATTTTAACTTTTTCTCCAGTAATGTCCAACCTTCTCATCAAATTCTCTGTGCAAAAAGTAGCTGAACTTCCATGATCCAGAAATGCATATGTTTGCAACACTACATTAGTTTCCCTATTTCTCACTTGTACTGGTAAAATAGAGAAAATGCATGCTTTCTCTCCGGCCCCAATATGTGCAGTTACTTGAGGCGAGGTGATAGCATTAACATCCGCTGACTCCTTTTTCTGCTCAGTAAGATCTGGCTCTTTCTTTACAGTATGAAGCACATCAGGATGATTCTGCTTACATTTGTCACAAATTATTGGGCACTTACAGTCTTTTACCATGTGCCCCTTTAAACATCCATAGCAGATTCCATTCCTTTTTAAAAAGTCCATCTTTTTTTCATATTTCTTGTCTTTAAATTTACGACACCATCTTATGGTGTGACCTACTTCATCACAAAACGGACAAAATTCGTTCTTTCTGGTCGGTGCATCCTCTTTGGCACCACCCAACACCTTCTCAGGTATTATATTGGTAGCAAAATTGCTTTTCTTAGGCCCTGTCTTTTGTTTAGTTTTGACATAGGTAGAACCCTTATAAATTGCAAGTGGCTTGGCTTCTTCAATAATCCCGTTGCATGAATCTGACATGTACCGTACTTCTCTTTCTAAAAATTCCACCAGACCTGGTAGTCTGGCTACTTGTTTGATCTTATCTCGTAATTTACCAGCCCTATCTGACCACTTTTCACTCATTCTTCTGGGCAACTTGTTAATGATGATTCTCATATTACTTGAAAGATTAATTTCCTCCATGTAGCCAAGATTTTTCATCGAGCTGCAACATCTTCTCAGAAATATTGCATATTCACTCAATTTATCCACATCTTCTGGCTTGATTTCTTTCCAAGCATGGGCCTTTTCAATGTATGCATTCGCAATCCTCTGTTCATCACCAAAACGTTCCTTTAGTAATCTTCTCGCCTTATTATAGCCCTGGTTGCCTGGCTCCATCTGACAACTTTCCACAAGCACCTTCACACTTCCTTTTGTGTACACCAGAAATTGTAAGCGCTCCTTTTCATCCTTAACTTTCGTCTCTAATACCTCTTCTATGGCTCTTATGAAAGTTTCATACCCCAAAGGATCTCCACCATACGTAGGAATTTCAACTGGTGGCAGAATGAGAGAGATATTTTGTCGAGCTATAATCTCGTTGAATTCAGATTGCTTATTCAACAGTGCCAATAGACCAACCTGATTCCCTTCCCCTTGGTCCACTGGTCCATCTCGAGTTTGTACGGATGTTCCCATTGTAGCTAGTTTCGGTCTAGCACCCATTTGCTGAGCTGAAGGTTCACTCAACCTATTTAGGTTTTCCAATCCAAGGTATCCTGTGGACTTTGACCGTGGAATCGATCCAACTGCCAATTCACTCTGAGCAGTTTTGGCTCTCTGTCTAGACTCCATCGTCTTTGACGATCTACAGCTGCAGCTAGACCCTTCACTTTCCAGTATGTCCTTTCTGGCTTTAGCCACCTTCAACTTTGTATCTAATTCCAGTTGTTCCTGACATCGCGCCACCTCTTCTTGCTGTTCTGGTCATCTGTTGCATCATCTCTTCTTACCGTCGGGCCATCTCATGTTTTTTCTTCATAGCATCCGCTTCTATTGAGAGCGCTGCTAACTCAGCCTTGGCTCCCAAACGAGCAGAAGCCCTTGAAACCGAACTGGCTGAGCTATCAGATTTACGGCCTGATCTTCGTGAAGATACATTTGAGATACTATCTCCCGATTCTATTTCATCACCTTCTTCATGCTTAGTATCTTCTTTTCTGCTACATTTACTTTTGTCAACTAGCTCTAACCATGCTTCTGCAGCATCGTTGGATTCATCACCAAAAACTAAGCGGAAGCTCAGAGGGGACCGTGCCTTTGCTGTGTCGGCACCCAAATTATGGAACGATCTGCCTCTCCACATTAAACAGGCCTCTTCTTTGTCTGTTTTTAAATCTCTTCTTAAGACCCATCTCTTCTCCGTGGCCTTTGATACCCAGTAAGATGTCGACTTTATTTGCTTGGTTTGGTTTCTTATTTTGATTGCTTTGTTGCGTGGTTATTGTTTTTTGCTCATGTTTTATGTCTTTTGATTTATTGTTGTACTTCATATGTGATTTATGCGCCTTATGTGAGCTGTTATGTTATGTTCTGTTATGTTGTCTGTTTATGATGTCTTGTTTGTTCTTCTGTACAGCACTTTGGTCAACATTGGTTGTCTTAAAGTGCTTAACAAATAAAGTTGGATTGGATTGGATTGGATAATACTCCGTATTTTCGGAATCCCACTTATAATGTCTTTCACGTTCCTCTTGAGAACGCTTTGCTTCCAGCAGTGTGTCCTGCTTCTCTTTCAGCTCTTGGTTAAGTCTACTTATCAGGCATAATTTCTCCTCCACCTTGTCCTGGTTCTCTTCTGATTCCATTTGTTTTTTCTGTGAATCAATTACTCTGGTAACCTGCAACCATAATTCATTTCTCTCTTTCTCGGTTTCCCTCAGACAGGCAGCAAGTGAAATATCTGTTTCTTCAAGTTGTCTGGGTCTTTCTTCATCACCTCGTGGCTCTTCTGGCATAGCTCTGCCCTCATCGTCATCTTTATTCATGATTTAAAAGAGGTCTTGGCAGATTGCCAAGTCTTTAAATTAGTCGAAAAAGTCTCTGCTTCTAAGTGACTTTGTTATTATCAACAATTTCTTCCAAAACTAAAACATACCGATAATGTAGAGAACCTCTCTCTAATTCCAGGTGCAAAATAAATGATGCTAATTCAAATGGAATGCGCTTTATCACAAGAGATTCAAAACAATCCAAGGTCGGTCTGCCTTTCCCAGACACGCTGGAGAAAACAGCTTCTTGAGCTCTGTAACAGAATTCTTTTAATTAAAACCGTGATTTTAATTCAAAAGGTAATAATCGATTCATACTCACAAATCCAGTGATACGTCTTCAGATACGTTCCGATGCTGTTGATAGACCTCAAGGCTCTTCCTGGCCGAGAACTTCTTCAGTTCCACGATTGGAACCAATCTTCTTTCTTTGGCTATGCCTCTCCGAGGTCTTAGCCCTGCCGTCTTCAATTAAATCTTCTGTCCCACTCTCTGGGACTGGCATTTCTTCTTCAGTTACATGATTGTAACCAGTCTTCTTTGGCTATGCCTCTCCGAGGTTTTAGCCTGGTCGTCCTGCTCTGGCTGCGCCTCTCCGAGGTCTTAGCCTTTGCACTTCGATCTTTTGTCTCTATCTCAGGGACTGGTATTTAACCCCCACCGGAGGTTCGCTTCTATCTTCTCCTCTGTCCCACTCTCTGGGACTGGCAATTACCCCCCTGACGGAGGTTAATCCTTCGACATTGTAACGGCAGATTTTTCAAATCTTTCAGGAATTAACTCCCTAGCCACTAATTGGGTGAGACGGGATAAGGGGAATATCTTCGGTACGCATGCAAGCTGCCTCAGAGACCTTCAGAGCTTCTCCTTTCATAAAGCTTCAGCGCACAGTCTTTTAACGAATATTTTCTTTATTGTAAATATAAAACAGTAAGATACATCCAAGGTTTTCCGACTTGTTCCGGCAGTCTTCTTCGAACTCCAGCTCATTACTTCAGATACTGGAAAACTCCTCGTGTCTCCATGCTTCACATGATCTTGACATGTGGCTTGACATGGTCGAAGGATTAATCTTCTTCCTCTTCACTCCAAAACGAATCTAACCAACTAAACTACCACGCAATCAGTTAAGCTGCATAAACACGCCCAAAGACATGTCATAAATCCCACCCACATTAGAATGAGCAGTCTAAAATTTAAAGGAACATGCCATCCACAATGACATGCAAAACAGGCCAAATGGCCACTACAGGGAGAGTGTGGGGACAGGGACAGCGTGGGGACATGGACAGTGTGGGGACAGGGACAGTGTGGAGACAGTGTAGGGACAGGGACAGGGTGGAGACAGTGGGGACAATGTGGGGACAGGGACAGTGTGGGGATAATGTTGAGACAGTGTGGGGCCAGGAACTATGGAGACAGTGTGGGGACAATGTGGAGACAGTGTGGGGACAGGGACAGTGGGGACAGGGACAGTGTGGATACAGGGACAGTGTGGACAGGGACAGTGTGGGGACAGAGACAATGTGGGGACAGAGACAGTGTGGAGACAGGGACAGAGTGGGGACAGAGACAATGTGGGGACAGGGACAGTGTGGAGACAGTGTGGGGACAGGGACAGTGTGGGGACTGTGGAATAGGACAGTGTGGGGACAGGAACAGTGGGGACAGGGACAGTGTGGAGAAAGGGACAGAGTGGAGACAGGGACAGTCTTCTTCTTTTCGTGTCTTTGAAGCTGGTTGACTATGACAGTTTCCCATTCCTTTACACAGTCCTTTGCGTTTTTGTTGAACACTGCAAGATCCTTTGAGCTGCACTGGTTGGGTAGTAGGGGGCAGACAAGGCAGTGCTGCATTGTATGGTCCTCTTCTCCACATTCACAGGTGGTTTGGCCAGTTTCATAGCCCCATCTGGCCATGGCAGCTTTTGATCGCCCTGTTCCTGTTCTCAGGCGGTTGAGCGTCTTCCACTGGACCCATGGTGCTTCTGAGCCCGGAGGGAGGGCTTCAGAAGGAGGGATACCCATGTCAGTAGGAGGGGGGTCGTCCTCAAGCCTTTTTGTCCATAGTTGGAGTCTGGTTTCTTCCCGTGATGTTATTAGGGGCTGGACATGGCTGAGAAAGCTTCTCCTGGACTTCAGCCGTTGGGCCGGGGGTACACGTCCGTAGAGGAGGTGGCGTTCATCACTGGTGGCCTTGGTCATCTCTACTCGGCTGGCGACTTCCCGTCTCAGGGACAGTGGGGACAGGGATAGTGTGGGGACAGGGACAGTGTCGGGACAGGGACAGTGTTGGGACAGGGACAGTGTGTGGACTGGGACAGTGTGGACAGGGACAGTGTCGGGACAGAAACAGTGTGAAGACAAGGACAGTGTGGGGACAGTATGGGGTCAGCGGGGACAGGGACAGTGTGGGGACAGGGACAGTGTGGGGACAAGGACAGTGGGGACAGGAACAGTGGGGACAGGGACCGTGTGGAGACAGTGTGGACAGGGACAGTGTGGGGACAGGAACAGTGGGGACAGGGACAGTGTCGGGACAGGGACAGTGTGTGGACTGGGACAGTGTGGGGACAGGAACCGTGTGGGCACAGTGTGGGACAGGGACAGTGTGGGGACAGTGTGGACTGGGACAGAGTGGGGACAGGAACAGTGTGGTGACAGGGACAGTGTGGAGAAAGGGACAGTGTGGAGACAAGGACAGTGGTGACGGATAGTGTGGAGACAGGGACAGTGTGGGGACAGGGACAGTGTGGAGAAAGGGACAGTGTGGAGACAGGGACAGTGGTGACGGATAGTGTGGGGACAGGGACAGTGGGGGGACAGGGACAGTGTGGACAGGGACAGTGTGGGGACAGGGATAGTGTGGACAGGGACAGTGTGGGGATAGGGATAGTGTGGGGACAGGGATAGTGTGGGGACAGGGATAGTTTCGGGACAGAAACAGTGTGGTGAGCGGGGACAGGGACAGTGTGGGGACAGTGACAGCGTGGGGACAGGGACAGTGTAGCGACCGTGTGGGGACAGGGACAGTGGGGACGGGGACAGTGTGCGGACAGGGCAGTGGGGACAGGGATAGTGTGGGGACAGGGACAGTGTGGGGACAGGGACAGTGTCGGGACAGGGACAGTGTCGGGACAGGGACAGTGTGGAGACAGGGACAGTGTGGTGACAGGGATAGTGGGGACAGGGATAGTGTGGGGACAGGGACAGTGTGGAGACAGGGACAGTGTGGTGACAGGGATAGTGTGGGGACAGGGACAGTGTGGAGACAGGGACAGTGTGGGGACAGGGATAGTGTGGGGACAGGGACAGTGTGGAGACAGGGACAGTGTGGTGACAGGGATAGTGTGGGGACAGGGACAGTGTGGAGACAGGGACAGTGTGGTGACAGGGATAGTGTGGGGACAGGGACAGTGTGGACAGGGACAATGTACAGAAAGGATGGGTTGCACTTGAACCCGAGGGGGACCAATATCCTGGCGGGGAAATTTGCAAAGGTCACTGGGGAGACTTTAAACTAGAATGGTTGGGGCGAAGGACTCAAATAGAGAAAGCTAGTAGACAGAATGGGAGGCAGGAAGCAGAAAAGGGAACCACTCGGACACAAGAGGAGAAAGAAAAAAAAGGAAATAAACAGAGAAGAAGAGACGGGGGGTTTCTTAAATGTGCATATTTTAATGCTAGGAGCATTGTAAGAAAGGTGGATGAGCTTAGAGTCTGGATAGACACCTGGAAGTATGATGTTGTGGCGATCAGTGAAACATGGTTGCAGGAGGGCTGTGATTGGAAACTAAATATTCCAGGATTTCGTTGCTTCAGGTGTGATAGAATTGTAGGGGCAAGAGGTGGAGGTGTTGCATTGCTAGTCAGGGAAGATATTACAGCAGTGCTTTGGCAGGATAGATTGGAGGGCTCATCTAGGGAGGCTATTTGGGTGGAACTGAGAAGTGGGAAAGGTGCAGCAACACTTATAGGGGTGTATTATAGACCGCCAAATGGGGAACGAGAATTGGAAGAGCAAATATGTAAGGAGATAGCAGATATTAGTAGTAAGCACAAGGTAGTGATTGTGGGAGATTTCAACTTTCCACACATAGACTGGGAAACACATTCTGTAAATGGGCTGGATGGTTTGGAGTTTGTAAAATGTGTGCAGGATAGTTTTTTGCAGCAATACATAGAGGTACCTACTAGAGGAGGGGCAGTGCTGGACCTCCTGTTAGGAAATGAGACGGGACAGGTGGCGGAGGTATGCGTTGGGGAGCACTTCGGGTCCAGTGATCACAATATCATTAGTTTCAATATAATTATGGAGAAGGTCAGAACTGGACCTAGGGTTGAGATTTTTGATTGGAGAAAGGCTAACTTTGATGAGATGCGAGATGATTTAAAAGGAGTGGACTGGGACATTTTGTTTTATGGGAAAGATGTAGAAGAGAAATGGTGGACATTTAAAGGGGAAATTTTAAGAGTACAGAATCTTTATGTTCCTGTTCGGTTGAAAGGAAACAGTAAAAATTGGAAAGAGCCGTGGTTTTCAAGGGAAATTGGACATCTTGTTCGGAAAAAGAGGGAGATCTACAATAATTATAGGCAGCATGAAGTAAATGAGGTGCTTGTGGAGTATAAGGAATGTAAAAAGAATCTCAAGAAAGAAATTAGAAAAGCTAAAAGAAGATATGAGGTTGCTTTGGCAAGTAAGGTGAAAGTAAATCCAAAGGGTTTCTACAGCTATATTAATAGCAAAAGGATAACGAGGGATAAAATTGGTCCATTGGAGAAACAGAGTGGGCAGCTATCTGCAGAGCCAAAAGAGATGGGGGAGATATTGAACAATTTCTTTTCTTCGGTATTCACCAAGGAGAAGGATATTGAATTATGTGAGGTAAGGGAAACGTGTAGAGTAGTTATGGATACTATGAGTTTCAAAGTAAAGGAAGTACTGACACTTTTGAAAAATATAAAAGTGGATAAGTCTCCAGGTCCTGACAGGATATTCCCTAGGACATTGAGGGAAGTTAGTGTAGAAATAGCCGGGGCTATGACAGAAATATTTCAAATGACATTAGAAACGGGAATAGTCCCCGAGGATTGGCGTACTGCGCATGTTGTTCCATTGTTTAAAAAGGGTTCTAAGAGTAAACCTAGCAATTATAGACCTGTTAGTTTGACTTCAGTGGTGGGCAAATTAATGGAAAAGATACTTAGAGATAATATATATAAGCATCTGGATAAACAGGGTCTGATTAGGAACAGTCAACATGGATTTGTGCCTGGAAGATCATGTTTGACTAATCTTCTTGAATTTTTTGAAGAGGTTACTAGGGAAATTGACGAGGGTAAAGCAGTGGATGTTGTCTATATGGACTTTAGTAAGGCCTTTGACAAGGTTCCTCATGGAAGGTTGGTTAAGAAGGTTAAACTGTTGGGTATAAATGCAGGAATAGCAAGATGGATTCAGCAGTGGCTGAATGGGAGAAGCCAGAGGGTAATGGTGGATGGCTGTTTGTCGGGTTGGAGGCAGGTGACTAGTGGGGTGCCTCAGGGATCTGTGTTGGGTCCTTTGTTGTTTGTCATGTACATCAATCATCTGGATGAAGGGGTGGTAAATTGGATTAGTAAGTATGCAGATGATACCAAGATAGGGGGTGTTGTGGATAATGAAGAGGACTTCCAAAGTCTACAGAGTGATTTGGGTCATTTGGAAAAATGGGCTGAAAGATGGCAGATGGAGTTTAATGCTGATAAATGTGAGGTGTTACACCTTGGCAGGACAAATCAAAATAGGACGTACATGATAAATGGTAGGGAATTGAAGAATACAGTTGAACAGAGGGATCTGGGAATAACCGTGCATAGTTCCTTGAAGGTGGAATCTCATATAGATAGGGTGGTAAAGAAAGCTTTTGGTATGCTAGCCTTTATAAATCAGAGCATTGAGTATAGAAGCTGGGATGTAATGTTAAAATTGTACAAGGCATTGGTGAGACCAAATCTGGAGTATGGTGTACAATTTTACTTCGGAGTCACGTGAGTGACTACGTGAAGAACCCGCTCAGTGCGCAGGCGCGGCATTTTACGCCAGCAGTGCAACAGCGGCAGCGGGAGAGCCAAAGCTCTCCCGCAACAGAGAAACGGACCGTCAGGTGAGTATCCTGAAGTCGGGTTTCTTTTACAGGGGAGCCCCTTTTTCTGCTTGTGTTTTACAGGCAGAGAAAAAGACTCTGGAACAAAACTGTCCCCCGTTCAAGGAGGAACGTTTCCCGTCGGGGGGAAGGGGGGCAGCAACAGGCGGTAGGAGCGTTTACCCGGTGTTCCGCTATTCCCCGACACCGTGCCGAGCCCAGCCCGCTAGTACCTGAGCAGCGGGCTTGATGCATAGCCACCCGAAGAGGCATCCGGCAGGTGTTCCCGATTTGGGACGGGACGTCTCTTCACCCGCACGGGGGGGAGAGAGAGCCGCCTGAGCCGCTGGAGCGGCTCTCGGAACAGGTGCCTGCGAGACGCGCTGCTTGAGGGGCGCTCTCGCTACTACAACGCACAAAAGCTCTAGAAGAAGGCGGTAGGAACATTTACCGGGCGTGCCGCTATCCCCACACCGCGCCGAAGCCAGTCCCGCTAGTGCCTGAGCTGCGGGCTGGATGTTCAGCCATCCGAAGAGGCATCCGGCCGGTGGCTTCCGACTTGTCGGAGGGGACGTCTCTCCACCCGCATGGGAGAGAGACAGCCGCCTGAGCCGCTGGAGCGGCTCCTGGAGCAGGAGCTCCTGCGAGACACGCTACGTGAGGGGCAGTCTCGCTGGAGGGTTCAGGCATACCCTCCACAGTGCCTAGGCACTGCCCATCGCTTCCTCCTTAGTGTGGTTAGCTTTGGGGTGACCAGTGGCTGGGCTGGTCATGAAGAGGGGTCACTGGCTGAACAATATCGGGAGTATGCTTGAGGTACAGGATCAGGAAGAGCTGCTGGGTGTGGCTGCTATGTGGCTCCACCACTAGCGAGATGGCTTTTCAGTCTCAACTGATGGCCAGCTTACTACCTGTCTTTTCCAAAAAACCTCTCCAAGACAGGTAGCCATGAGGCGTTGGTTTTATCACGCCTCCCCTAAATTGCATTTACTCAAAGTGCCCGCCATTATTGGGGGATACATTGAGCAGCGCATTTAACCTAAATATTTTAAAAATGCATTTGGTACCCTGACGTCGGCTATCATGTCCACCTGCTCATTCCAGAAGGACAGGGTAGTATGGCAAAACACCTGATCCTACTGTTCAACGGCATACCTCATAACTTCTGAAATGAACTCACAAACCTGCCCTCAATCTATGAAATTAACAGGACTATGAGAACGCCGACCTCACAAGCACAGATCCTGCTACCTGGCACTTACCAAACCAGTCCTAAAAAACTGGACGAAGTGTTCAAACTATTCGGCACAAGAGGGCAGAGTCTGGAATGAGCACCACACTAAACCAGACAGCAGTACCTCTACGTGTCCACCAGGGGCGTCTACCTCATGGTACTGGTGAAAGCTCGGGGCCTGCATGCCAAACCCGTAGCATTTTAGGCCACGGCCCAGAGCAGGCCCCAGAGGAAAATGCGCCACCCCCCAACAAAGATCGTCCCTACAAGAACAAGGAACCAGAAACCGAAGAAAACAACAATGAAGACAGATAAGTATGGTTCCTACCATCACATAAAGGTTAAGGGTTGTACTAACAAAGGGTGGATGAATCACGCCTGGTTAGGAAGCTATCACTCTTGGTAGTTATATACCAAAAAATAAATACAAGGGGAATAGAATTAATATCTTGCCACCAATTCAGCAAGCACCCCAAGTGGTCTACCCTCCCACGATGGTGAATGTCGCACCATCGTTGATAAACCACTTGAGTATTTCACCAGGTATACCCATTCATGGGATTTGTAACTACTACCATGGATCCAAGGATACTTTATGGTACACATCGACCTTGAAGATGCACACTATTCAGTACCTTCTCATATAAGTTTCGGATATACCGCAATTACCTGGATGGAGTAACCATGATGAGCATTGCGGCATTTAAGTCAAAGTTATCCAGAATCAACTAGCCCTGACACTTAGAAACATTCCGTCATGGCATGTCTATATATTAACGACAAACTATCCTTGGATACAGCTTTAGCTGCATCGCTTCTCGGCCTTTTGGCTAAGATCAAGTGTAGTATCTGTTCTTATCAGTTTAATAATCTGATACATCCCTTATCTAGGGACCATATATTAAATTGAATTTTGGAACAGGGAGATGGAATAGGGGCTTGCTCCGTCCACTCCACGCATCGACCCAGTATTGCAGTGCCTCTGGGAACGGTGCACAAAATATATATCCAGATATTTACGTTGACCATCCACAACGTTGTTATCTGGTATTCATTAAGACTATCAGTCATGGTGTATTAACCACCAATCAACTACGTGGTAAAGTAATTGGGATATAGCAGCATTACCAGCTACTGAACTTTGTACCTTTCCTATGAGCTGAGATACTAGTGTTCAAAACTATCTCCATACCTGTAATATGGGGGCAAATGGATTAATCTGTAGTGTTATCATGGAATTTATTGGCAGGAAGGATTATGGTTGTACACTTCCACCTGTTTTGAGTAACATCTTATGTGTCCTGATGTGTTACTGAGCTTGTAATACTTAATGCCAATATGAATTGACTTAAACATGTTATATATTAACTTAGTTAATTCTAGTGAAGCATTTGCTCAGTAATCCACCAAATTTGCATGTTCGTTTATAAGATAACAACATCAGTGGTGGCATATACCAAACCACTTGGGCGGAGAACATCGATATTAGGTGACAATTTATTAACAATTGGAAACCGTATGTCGTCAAACATGTTTGACCTTCAGTAACTCACCTATCAGGTGAGCTAAATACTGTAAACATACATTTAAACCAAAAATATTTGCTGAAATCACTAAGCAATATGGACACCAGATATCGATTCCTTATATCCAATTAAATCACCACGTACTAACTTACGTCACATGAAACCAATCTCAAGGCAGCGGGAATGGAGACATTCCCGCGTATTGAGGGGTGGGGGGAACCTAATCTCTATGTTTTTCCTTTCCTTCTACCTCTTCAATAGGTACTACGGCTTCATCAGTCGGGTACTACGCATATTACAGTGGACCAAGTCCACAAGCATGGTTCCCAGTGATCCTCGACATGGTCATTAAAAGAATTGCAGAATTGGGAAGACCATTGCTGTGCTTGGATCAGCAGCACTATCAACCTGATGACAGTATTCCGTAGCATATCCTAGGGAACATACCTGAGGAGCATCAAGAAATGGTACACTGTTTTCCAAAACAGGAATTACACATTCAACTATAACAAAAAATTGTACTGGAGCTCCTGGCAGGTCTTCACCACAATGAAGGACATGTTCTGTTAGCCTACTCAACTTGGGTACCGCTCACTGGTGATCAGATACAGGAGAGGTATATCAATCCATTCCCCAGAAATAGGTACACCCAAATTGGGATGTCAGTGAAACCCTGACATACCTTAGGGGATGATCACCAGCCAGGTCACTCACCCTGGAACAGCCTACCCTGAAGATGGACATGCTGGTGGCCTTACATCAACACAAAGAGCCAGCTCTCCCATCTACTGTGATGGGACAACATGGTTATAACACCAGATAGTGTCACATGCCCATTCAAGGGTTGGCCAAACAGAACAGACCAGGAACATCAGGTCCAGTCATGAAATTCCGGGCATACCCACCTGAACCACGTTTTATGTGTCATGACCCACTTAGAGATCGACACAATAAGGAATACCGAGGGAGAGGAAAAAGCCTTATGGGTCAGCCACAGGAAACCTCATGGTCGGGTGATGAGCTAAACTATCTCTAGTGGCTCAAGCAGGTACTGGGAGTTGCTGGAGTAAATACTAACGTGTATAAAATCTTATTCCACCAGGACAGCTTCCACGTCAGTAACTAAGAGGATGGACGAGCCTATGGACCACATCCTGGCTACTGCAGGGTGGTCTAGGGAGTATACGTTCCAAACTTTTATAACAAACCGCTGACAGAACCTATATCGTTTGCAGAAAAAGAATCTGCAAAAAATATATAATGTAAGCCCGGGGGAGCAATTGGTCTTGTTGTTGTTAATAACACCATTATTGTTTTTGCAAACAGATTCATGGCTGATTACGATAACATACTTCCTCCCTCGAATGACTTTGGCAGCGAGTGAAGTATGAACTGTTACACGGTTTGAAATCACAGAGCTTTGAAGTCTTCACGTAGTCAGTCACGTGACTCCGAAGTAAAATAGTAAAATTAAACGAGAACTTACCAGTTTGAAGTTTGATCTGTATTTTATGAGGAGTTACGATGAGGGATTACGTGCCCTCCGCTCCCACCCTCATTATATGGATCAAACTAATAAATTGATGTCTCCTTATCTTTACTATGTTTACTTCGAATAACTGTGTCTATCTGCGATTCCACACCGCTGCTTGGAAGTATGCCGCGCCTGCGCACTGAGCGGGTTCTTCACGTAATCCCTCATCGTAACTCCTCATAAAATACAGATCAAACTTCAAACTGGTAAGTTCTCGTTTAATCTTACTATTTTGGTTGCCCAATTATAGGAAGGATGTCAACAAAATAGAGAGAGTACAGAGGAGATTTACTAGAATGTTGCCTGGGTTTCAACAACTAAATTACAGAGATAGGTTGAATAAGTTAGGTCTTTATTCTCTGGAGCGCAGAAGGTTAAGGGGGGACTTGATAGAGGTCTTTAAAATGATGAGAGGGATAGACAGAGTTGACGTGATCAAGCTTTTCCTTTTGAGAATAGGGAAGTTTCAAACAAGAGGACATGACTTCAGAATTAAGGGACAGAAGTTTAGGGGTAACATGAGGGGGAACTTCTTTACTCAGAGAGTGGTAGCGGTGTGGAATGAGCTTCCAGTGGAAGTGGTGGCGGCAGGTTCGTTGGTATCATTTAAAAATAAATTGGATAGGCATATGGATGAGAAGGGAATGGAGGGTTATGGTATGAGTGCAGGCAGGTGGGACTAAGGGAAAAAAGTTGTTCGGCACGGACTTGTAGGGCCGAGATGGCCTGTTTCCGTGCTGTAATTGTTATATGCTTATATGGTTAATGTGGGGACAGGGATAGTGTGGGGACAGGGACAGTGTCGGGACAGAAACAGTGTGGAGAGTGTGGGGACAGGGACAGTGTGGAGACAGTATGGGGACAGCGGGGACAGGGACAGTGTGGGGACACTGACAGTGACAGTGTGGGGACAGTGACAGTGGGAACCGCGTGGACAGGGTCAGTGGGGATAGGGTCAATGTGGGAACAGGGTCAGTTTGGGGACAGGAACAGTGTGGGGACAGGGACAATATGGGGACAGGGACAGTGTAGGGACCGTGTGGGGACAGGCACAGTGTGGGGACAGGGACAGTGTGGGGACAGGGACAATGTGGAAACAGGGTGGAGACAGTGGGGACAATGTGGGGACAGGGACCGTGTGGGGACAGTGTGGACTAGGACAGTGTGGGGACAGGAACAGTGTGGGGACAGGGACAGTGTGGAAAAATGGACAGCGTGGAGACAGGGACAGTGGGGACAGGGATAGTGTGGGGACAGGGATAGTGTGTGGACAGGGACAGTGTGGGGACAGTGGGGACAGGGACAGTGTGGGGTCAGCGGGGACAATGACAGTGTGGGGACAGGGACAGTGTGGAGACAGGGACAGTGTGGGGACATGGACAGTGTGGAGACAGGGACAGTGTGGGGACAGGGACAGTGTGGGGACAGGGACAGTGTGGAGACAGTGGGGACAGGGACAGTGTGGGGTCAGCGGGGACAATGACAGTGTGGGGACAGGGACAGTGGGGACAGGGACAGTGTGGAAACAGGGACCGTGTGGAGACAGTGGGGACAGAAACAGTGTGGAGACAGTGGGGACAGGAACAGTGTGGGGACAGGGACAGTGCCGGGACATGGATAGTGTCGGGACAGGGACAGTGTGTGGACTGGGACAGTGTGGGGACAGGGTCAGTTTGGGGACAGGAACAGTGTGGGGACAGGGACAATATGGGGACAGGGACAGTGTAGGGACCGTGTGGGGACAGGGACAGTGTGGGGACAGGGACAGTGTGGGGACAGGGACAGTGTTGGGACAGGGACAGTGTTGGGACAGAAACAGTGTGGAGACAGTATGGGGTCAGCGGGGACATTGACAGTGTGGGGACAGGGACAGTGGGGACAGGGACAGTGTGGGGACAGGGACAGTGTCGGGACAGGGACAGTGTGGGGACAGGGACAGTGTGGAGACAGGGACAGTGTGGTGACAGGGATAGTGTGGGGACAGGGACAGTGTGGACAGGGACAATGTGGGGACAGGGACAGTGTCGGGACAGAAACAGTGTGGAGAGTGTGGGGACAGGGACAGTGTGGAGACAGTATGGGGACAGCGTGGACAGGGTCAGTGGGGATAGGGTCAATGTGGGGACAGGGTCAGTTTGGGGACAGGAACAGTGTGGGGACAGGGACAATATGGGGACAGGGACAGTGTAGGGACCGTGTGGGGACAGGGACAGTGTGGGGACAGGGACAGTGTGGGGACAGGGACAATGTGGAAACAGGGACAGTGGGGATAATGTGGAGACAGTGTGGGGCCAATGTGGAGACAGTATGGGGACTGACAGTGTGGGGTCAGGGACAGCGTGTGGACAGGGACAGTGTGCGGAGAGGAACAGTATGGGGACAGGGACAGTGTAGGGACCGTGTGGGGACAGGGACAGTGTGGAGACAGTGTGGAGACAGTGGGGACAATGTGGGGACAGGGACCGTGTGGGGACAGTGTGGACTAGGACAGTGTGGGGACAGGAACAGTGTGGGGACAGGGACAGTGTGGAAAAATGGACAGCGTGGAGACAGGGACAGTGGGGACAGGGATAGTGTGGGGACAGGGATAGTGTGGGGACAGGGACAGTGTTGGGACAGGGACAGTGTTGGGACAGAAACAGTGTGGAGACAGTATGGGGTCAGCGGGGACAATGACAGTGTGGGGACAGGGACAGTGGGGACAGGGACAGTGTGGGGACAGGGACAGTGTCGGGACAGGGACAGTGTGGGGACAGGGACAGTGTGGAGACAGGGACAGTGTGGTGACAGGGATAGTGTGGGGACAGGGACAGTGTGGACAGGGACAATGTGGGGACAGGGACAGTGTCGGGACAGAAACAGTGTGGAGAGTGTGGGGACAGGGACAGTGTGGAGACAGTATGGGGACAGCGGGGACAGGGACAGTGTGGGGACAGGGACAGTGTGGGGACATGGACAGTGTGGGGACAGTGGGGACAGGGACAGTGTGGGGTCAGCGGGGACAATGACAGTGTGGGGACAGGGACAGTGGGGACAGGGACAGTGTGGAGACAGGGACAGTGTGGGGACATGGACAGTGTGGAGACAGGGACAGTGTGGGGACAGGGACAGTGTGGGGACAGGGACAGTGTGGAGACAGTGGGGACAGGGACAGTGTGGGGTCAGCGGGGACAATGACAGTGTGGGGACAGGGACAGTGGGGACAGGGACAGTGTGGAAACAGGGACCGTGTGGAGACCGTGGGGACAAAAACAGTGTGGAGACAGTGGGGACAGGAACAGTGTGGGGACAGGGACAGTGTGGGGACAGTGGGGACAGGGACAGTGTGGGGTCAGCGGGGACAATGACAGTGTGGGGACAGGGACAGTGGGGACAGGGACAGTGTGGAGACAGGGACAGTGTGGGGACATGGACAGTGTGGAGACAGGGACAGTGTGGGGACAGGGACAGTGTGGGGACAGGGACAGTGTGGAGACAGTGGGGACAGGGACAGTGGGGTCAGCGGGGACAATGACAGTGTGGGGACAGGGACAGTGGGGACAGGGACAGTGTGGAAACAGGGACCGTGTGGAGACCGTGGGGACAAAAACAGTGTGGAGACAGTGGGGACAGGAACAGTGTGGGGACAGGGACAGTGCCGGGACATGGATAGTGTCGGGACAGGGACAGTGTGTGGACTGGGACAGTGTGGGGACAGGGACCGTGTGGGCACAGTGTGGGACAGGTAGGTATGTTGCAAAGCCTACCTGAAGCGTCGCTGAAAATCTGTCGCTGCGGGTGTGCGCGATTTTGGCGCCGTTTAGAGGGGGCGGGTTTAAAACGCGATTTTCTCTAGGCTGTTCAAATCGAAGATGTTCAGCCTAGTTAATTATTAACGAAAAATCGCTGGAAGACCCCGTCGCAAAAGCTATTATTAGTTTTAAAGGCCTCGAATAATAGTTATAGTAGTTTAAAAATCAATCTCTAAGCCCGCGAACACCAGCAACCGCAGGGTCTCATAAAGCAAATAGCAGAAGGTATATATTTTTACATTAAAAAGGGCTTCTAAAGATCCCTTTATACAAAGTTTAATATTGCGAGAAGCTCATTTTGGGCCCATTATATCCCGCAGTATTTATCTCGGCATTTGAGGCACAAATCTACCGCAATGTGAACGTTCTAAACCACCGCGTTCCACAGGGACCCACTGGAAAGCTGATTTAAATGGACTTTAATTTACAGCAATTGAACACTAAATTCCTTCCATTTGGTCTATAAATTAATGTAAATGAGATTTAAAAATCATGTTTTATTGTGAATTATTTGTGAATATTATTTGGACATTTAGGCTATTTAAAAATGTTAATCATTTATTAAGAAATGGATAGATGTTTAGATCTAGTAATTGAAGTCTGAAATTAGCTACAATTAGGTAACTAACTAATTATATGCTTTAATTTCAGGTCATCCAAGTAAGATTATTTTATATTTGTTTCAGAATGCTTCAATCTATGATAACTGAAAATGTCATTCAGTTCTCTTAATTTTCAAGAAAGTTATGGGCTTTTGACTGTTCACGATCACAGCTTTTTTGTTATGTCCATAGAAAATCAATAGGGAACAAGATGCTCATTTCCCAGTATGAAAATGGCCATAACTTTTTAAATACTTGAGATATGAAAGTGAATTAGGTGTCAAATTAAACTTATTTTTATGCTTTATCTGATGGGATAAATTGCAGACTTGATTTTTAAAATCTCAAAATTTTGTAACATTGCTAGGACAGGGACAGTGTGGGGACAGTGTGGACTGGGACAGAGTGGGGACAGGAACAGTGTGGGGACAGGGACAGTGTGGAGACAGGGACAGTGTGGAGAAAGGGACAGTGTGGACAGGGGAGTGTGGACAGGGATAGTGTGGGGACAGGGACAGTGTGGGGACAGGAACAGTGTGGAGACAGACAGTCTGGACAGGGACAGTAGGGACAGGGACAGTGTCGGGACAGAAACAGTGTGGAGAGTGTGGGGACAGGGACAGTGTGGAGACAGTATGGGGACAGCGGGGACAGGGACAGTGTGGGGACAGTGACAGTGTAGGGACAGGAACAGTGTGGGGACGGACAGTGGAGAAAGGGACAGTGTGGAGACAGTGTGTGGACAGGGACAGTGTGGGGACAGGGACAGTGTGTGGACTGGGACAGTTTGGAGACTATGAAATTCTAACCTCCCCCCTCCTCTCTCCCTCTCCCTATCTCCCCCTCCCCTCCCTCTCTCCCTCCCATCCCTCTCCCCACCGGCCCACATCCAGGCCCATGTCGCGCCTCCACCACTTCATTTCCCGCCGTCCAGGTCACCATGGAAACAGCAGCACGGACCGACCCTGACCTGGCCCGCGGTCTCCATGGCGACCGCTGCCCTGCCACTGGGGGGCGCTCTGGAGCAGGTTCACCGACACGACCCACCACTGGGGGCGCTCTGGCGATGGCGCGATGAGGCGGGAAACGTCTGGCGGCCGTTGGCGCTCGAGTAAAAAATGTGGCTCCGGCTTTGGTTGATGTTGTGGATCTGGCCTGGTGGGTGGGGACAGTGTGGAGACAGTGTGGGGACAGGGACAGTGTGGGGACAGGGACAGTGTGGGGACAGGGACAGTGTGGGGACAGGGACAGTGTGGGGACAGGGACAGTGTGGGGACAGGGACAGTGTGGGGACAGGGACAGTGTGGAGACAGGGGCAGTGTGGGGACAGGGACAGTGTGGAGACAGGGGCAGTGTGGGGACAGGGACAGTGTGGGGACAGGGACAGTGTGGAGACAGGGGCAGTGTGGGGACAGGGACAGTGTGGAGACAGGGGCAGTGTGGGGACAGGGACAGTGTGGGGACAGGGACAGTGTGGAGACAGGGGCAGTGTGGGGACAGGGACAGTGTGGGGACAGGGACAGTGTGGGGACAGGGACAGTGTGGAGACAGGGGCAGTGTGGGGACAGGGACAGTGTGGGGACAGGGACAGGGACAGTGGGGACAGGGACAGTGTGGGGACAGGGACAGTGTGGGGACAGGGACAGTGTGGAGACAGGGGCAGTGTGGGGACAGGGACAGTGTGGGGACAGGGACAGTGTGGGGACAGGGACAGTGTGGGGACAGGGACAGTGTGGAGACAGGGACAGTGTGGAGACAGGGGCAGTGTGGGGACAGGGACAGGGACAGTGGGGACAGGGACAGTGTGGGGACAGGGACAGTGTGGGGACAGGGACAGTGTGGGGACAGGGACAGTGTGGAGACAGGGGCAGTGTGGGGACAGGGGCAGTGTGGGGACAGGGACAGTGTGGGGACAGGGACAGTGTGGAGACAGGGGCAGTGTGGGGACAGGGACAGTGTGGAGACAGGGGCAGTGTGGGGACAGGGACAGTGTGGGGACAGTGTGGGGACAGGGACAGTGGAGACAGGGACAGTGTGGGGACGGGGACAGGGACAGTGTGGGGACAGGGACAGTGTGGGGACGGACAGTGGAGAAAGGGACAGTGTGGGGACAGTGTGGGGACAGGGACAGTGTGGAGACAGGGACAGTGTAGGGGCAGGGACAGTGTAGGGGCAGGGACAATGTGGGGACAGGGACAGTGGGGATAATGTGGAGACCGTATGGGGACTGACGGGTCAGGGACAGTATGAGGACAGGGACAATGTGAAGACTGGACAGGGACAGTGTGGAGACAGCGGGGACAGTGGAGTGTGGGTACAGGGACAGTGTGGAGACAGGGACTGTGGGGACAGGGTTATGTGGAGAGAGTGCGGGGACAGGAACATTGTGGATACAGTGTGGGGACAGGGACAGTGGTGACATTGTGTGGACGAGGACAGTGGGGACAATGCGGGGACAGTGTGGGGACAGTGTGGAGACAATGTGGGGACAGGGACAGTGTGGAGACAGGGACATTGAGGGGACAGTGTGGCGACAATGTGGGGACAGTGCCGGGACAGGGACAGTGTGGGTCAATGTGGGGACAATGTGGGGACAGGGTTGGGACAGTGGACAGGGACAGTGTGGGAACAGGGACAGTGTGGACAGGGACAGTGTGGGAACAGGGACAGTGTGGGGACAGGGACATTGTGGGGACAAGGACAGTGTGGGGACAGTATGGCGACGGTGGGGACAGGGACAGTATGGGGACAGCGTGGAGGCAATGTGGGGACAGTGAAGACAGTGTGGAGACAGGGAAAGTGTGAGGACAGTGTGGAAACAGTGTTGGGACAGGGACAGAGTGGGGACAGTGTGGAGACAGGGACAGTGGTGGCAATGTGGGGACAGTGTGAAGACAGTGTGGGGACAGGGACAGCGTGGGGACAATGTGAGGACAGGGATAGTATGGGAACAGGGTGGAAACAGTGTTGGGACAGGATCAATGTGGGGACAGTGTGGACAGCGTGTGGACAGCGTGGCGACAGTGTGGAGACAGTGGGGGTGGGGACAGTTTAGAGACGGTGTGAGGACAGTGTTGGGGTGGGGATAGTGTGGGACAGTGTGGGGACAGGGACAGTGTGGGGACAGTGTGGGGACAGGGACAGTGTGGAGACAGGGACAGTGTGGGGACAGTGTGGGGACAGGGACAGTGTGGAGACAGGGACAGTGTGGGGACGGGGACAGGGACAGTGTGGGGACAGGGACAGTGTGGGGACAGGGACAGTGGGGACAGGGACAGTGTGGAGACAGGGACAGTGTGGGGACGGGGACAGTGTGGGGACGGGGACAGTGTGGGGACAGTGTGGGGACAGGGACAGTGTGGGGATGGGGACAGTGGAGACAATGTGGGGACAGGGACAGTGTGGGGACAGACAGTGTGGATAGGGACATTGTGGAGACAGTGTAGGGACAGTGCGGGGACCGTGTGGGGACAGGGACAGTGGAGACTGTGGACCGTGTGGGGACAGCGAGGACAGGGACAGTATGGGGACAGGGACAATGTGGAGACAGTGGGGACAGGGACAGTGTGGAGACAGTGTGGGGACAGGGACAGTGTGGAGACAGGGACAGTGTGGGGACAGGGACAGTGTGGAGACAGGGACAGTGTGGGGATAGGGACAGTGTAGGGGCAGGGACAATGTGGGGACAGGGACAGTGGGGATAATGTGGAGACCGTATGGGGACTGACGGGTCAGGGACAGTATGAGGACAGGGACAATGTGAAGACTGGACAGGGACAGTGTGGAGACAGCGGGGACAGTGGAGTGTGGGTACAGGGACAGTGTGGAGACAGGGACTGTGGGGACAGGGTTATGTGGAGAGAGTGCGGGGACAGGAACATTGTGGATACAGTGTGGGGACAGGGACAGTGGTGACATTGTGTGGACGAGGACAGTGGGGACAATGCGGGGACAGTGTGGGGACAGTGTGGAGACAATGTGGGGACAGGGACAGTGTGGAGACAGGGACATTGAGGGGACAGTGTGGCGACAATGTGGGGACAGTGCCGGGACAGGGACAGTGTGGGTCAATGTGGGGACAATGTGGGGACAGGGTTGGGACAGTGGACAGGGACAGTGTGGGAACAGGGACAGTGTGGACAGGGACAGTGTGGGAACAGGGACAGTGTGGGGACAGGGACATTGTGGGGACAAGGACAGTGTGGGGACAGTATGGCGACGGTGGGGACAGGGACAGTATGGGGACAGCGTGGAGGCAATGTGGGGACAGTGAAGACAGTGTGGAGACAGGGAAAGTGTGAGGACAGTGTGGAAACAGTGTTGGGACAGGGACAGAGTGGGGACAGTGTGGAGACAGGGACAGTGGTGGCAATGTGGGGACAGTGTGAAGACAGTGTGGGGACAGGGACAGCGTGGGGACAATGTGAGGACAGGGATAGTATGGGAACAGGGTGGAAACAGTGTTGGGACAGGATCAGTGTGGGGACAGTGTGGACAGCGTGTGGACAGCGTGGCGACAGTGTGGAGACAGTGGGGGTGGGGACAGTTTAGAGACGGTGTGAGGACAGTGTTGGGGTGGGGATAGTGTGGGACAGTGTGCAGACAGGGACAGTGTGGGGACAGGGACAGTGTGGAAACAGTGTTAGGACAGAGACGGTTTGGGGGCAGTGTTGGGACAGTGGGGACAGTTTGGGGGCAGTGTGGAGACAATGTGACAGGGACAGTGTGGGGACAGTGGAGACATTGTGGGGACAGTGGAGGTGGGTGGGGACCGAGTGGGAGTGGGGACAGTGTGGGAATGGGGACAGTGTGGGAGTGGGGACAGTGTGGGAGTGGGGACAGTGTGGGAGTGGGGACAGTGGGGGTGGATGGGGACAGTGGGGGTGGATGGGGACAGTGGGAGTGGGGACAGTGGGGGTGGGTGGGGAAAGTGGGAGTGGGGACAGTGTTGGAGTGGAGACAATTGTGGTGGGGACAGTGTGGGGGGGGACAGTATGGGAGTGGGGACATTGGGGGTGGGGACAGCGTGGGGGTGGGAACAGTGGGAGTGGGGACAGTGGGGGTGGGGATTGTGGGGGTGGGGACAGTGGGGGTGGGGACAGTGTGGGAATGGGAACAGTGGGAGTGGGTACAGTGGGAGTGGGGACAGTGGGGGTGTGGACAGTGGGGCTGAGGACAGTTGTGGAGACTGGGGGTGGGGACATTGTGGTAGTGGGGACAGTGTGGGAGTGGGGACATTGTGGGGGTGAGTGGGGACAGTGTGGGAGTGGGGACAATGTAGGTTGGGGACTGGGGTTGGGGCCTGTGGGGTGGTGGGGACAGTGGGGTGGGGTCCGTGGGGATGGGGACAGTGGGAGTGGGTGGGGACAGTGGACTTGGGGCAGTGAGGGCAGTTTGGGGACATTGCAGGGGGGGGGTGTTGGGGACTGTGTGGGTGGGGACAGTGGGGGGAGAGGGAATGACATCACATGACCCTAAACCACCTCCCCGATTAGGACACACCCACTACCTCTTTAATGATCCTCGGACTATCCTTGATCAGACGTTGCACTAAACAGTAGGCAGGTAGTGCAGGCGTCCCCTGCGGTCAACTCCCTCCTAAACAGATATACCATTTTGGATACTGTTGGGGGAGATGGCTCATCAGGGGAAGGTAGCAGCAGCCAAGTTCATGGCACCATGGGTGGCTCTGCGGCACAGGAGGGGAGAAAAAAGAGTGGAAGGGCAATAGTAATAATGGATTCAATTGTAAGGAGAATAGATAGGCGTTTCTGCGGCCGCAAACGAGACTCCAGGATGGTATGTTGCCTCCCTGGTGCAAGGGTCAGGGATGTCACTGAACGGCTGCAGAACATTCTGGAGGGGGAGGGTGAACAGCCAGTTGTCGTGGTGCACATTGGCACCAACGGTATAGGTACAAAAAGGGATGAGGTGCTACAAGGTGAATTTAGGGAGCTAGGAGAAAAACTTAAAAGTCTGACCTCAAAGGTAATAATCTCTGGACTACTACCAGTACCACGGGCTAGCCAGAGTAGAAATAGGAGGATATTACAGATGAATACGTGGCTTGAAAAATGGTGCAAGGGGAAGGGATTCAAATTTCTAGGGCATTGGAACCAGTTCTGGGGGAGTTGGGACCAGTACAAACAGGACGGTCTGCACCTGGGCTGGAATGGAACCAATGTCCTTGGGGGAGTGTTTGCTAGTGCTGTCGGGGAGGATTTAAACTAATGTGGCAGCCGACTGAATTTGGACGTCGGGCGGTTACGTCATCGCGCAACGGCACGCCGGGCGGTGACATCGCGCAACGGCACGCACTAGGCGTACGCCATCAAGATGGTGTGTATGCCGTTAAGGCGCTGCGTACAGACTCAATGCGGCTGCGGTACGACAGGCCGTTGCCGCGCAGAATCTTTGGACAGCCAGTTTTTTGGAGCCCCACGCGATGTCGGGACCAGCCCCACACAACTCCATACGGTTCCGGCCATCGAAGTGGGACCAGCCCCGCGAGGCCGTACGGCTCAAGCGACCACGTTAGGTTGCGCTAGCCGTATGCAGTCGCATGCTCGTGGGACTGGCCCTTTACTGTTGTGTTTTGTCTTGAAACATTTTTTTTCAAACGTAAATACTGATTCTGTTCTGTTGTTTTTGCACAATCCACTTTCAATTCACTGCACATCTTGTATGTGTATGTGACAAATAAAGTTGACTTGACTTGAGGCGGAGACAGTCGGCAGTGGGAGAGCTGGGAAGGGGATGGGAAAGAACTAGAAAGCAGGGACTACCTGAAATTGGAGAAGTCAATGTTCATTCCGCTGGGGTAAAGTATCATCATCTTACACCCTGCCTGTTTCTTCCATTAACTCATTTACAAACACCACTCCCCTTCTCCCCTCCCCTTCCACCTATATTCCTTCCTTTGACTTATCATCTTTTGTCTTTTCATCTCTGGCCTTTGTCCAAACGTTTGTCCATGACGCTCTCCCCCTCACCTGCATCCACCTATCCCATGCCAGGCTTTGTCCCATCCCACCTCTCTTCCAGCTTCTCCCACCACCACTAAAAGTACTCTAGCAACATTTAGAACACATATGGACAGGATTAAGTTTAGGAAAGGTTTCGAGAGATATGGGCTAAACGCAGGCAGGTGGTTTAGTGTAGATGGAGCATTTTGGTCAGCATATGGAAGTTTGGCCAAAGGGCCCATTTCCGTGTTGTATGACTTTATAACAATCAGACTGAAGAAGGGCCTTCACCCACAATGTCACTGCTCCATGTTCTCCAGAAATGCTGTCTGACCTATTGAGTTACTCCAGCACTTTGTGTCTTTTTTTGTATAGGAGCAAAGAGGTTCTGCAGTTGTACATGGCGTTAGTGAGACCACATCCGGAGTATTGTGTGTAGTTTGGTCTCCAAATTTGAGGAAGAACTTTCTTGCTATTGAGGGTGTCAAAAACACTGCGGTCACTGAGCACTGGTATGGAGGGAGTGAAAGGTTAGATCGGTAATGGGTGCGATGTTAATGGTCTGCCTTCTGTGTTGGTGAGCTTCTTGGCAAATTGAAAATATTCCATCTCAACCCTGCTGTCTCTAATTGGATGTGGAAAGAGTTTGGGATTCCAGGAGGTGTGTCACTTATTGCATGTTACCCAGCTTCTGAACTGCTTTCATAGCCACAGTGTTTACATGGATGGTCCCATACTGGCCCAGGCCTGGGATGCTCTTGGTGGGAGACTCAGTAATGGGAATGCCTTTGAATAGGTGGCTGGACTTGGAGACCTACTCTTGGAGACAATGATGGCCTGGCATCTTCATACTGCAGTCGTTACCTTCCACTTATTAATTCATGGATACATGGGCACAGAAACAGGCCCTTTATTCTAGTCTCACAATTCACAACCCCTCCATCATTTACTCTCACACCTTTTGTCTTTTCATCTCTGACCATTATCCAACCATCTGCCTATCACCCCCACCCCACACTCACCTGTTACAAACTATTACCTGCCAGGCTTTATCCTGCCCCTCTGTGCTTCCAGCTCCCCCATTCTCCTCCCCGTGTTCTCCAGAGACGCCCAGAGTTACTCCAGCACTTTGTGTCTTTTTGTGTAAAGCATGATCTGTAGTTCCTTGTTTCGACATGTTACTGCATTGAGGAAAATGGTGGCGCCTTGCTCGGCTGCGGCTGCATCGGCTCCCGATAGCAATAGAATTTTAACAGTAAATAACTTACTTAGTGCAGAGAATTTGATGGTCACTGTTCAGTGTGATGGGGTGCAGGTGGTGTGTGACTGTCAGTTTGTGTTGGAACTGCGTACCTCCAGCAGTTCAGCGGTCGTGGACCGGGCCACTCTGGAAACTCTACCGAGTTTCGGACTGCTGCGTCGGCTGGAACCAGCGGCCTACGAAGCTGCGGAGTCGCCTACCAGCACTGGCCGCACTCGGAGGAGATGGTGCGACAGGAAGCAGAAGCACGGCACGGGGGGGGGGGGGAGTGGCTAACGGCGAAACTAAAGGCTAACCCCTGCAGAACACCGCTTCCATCTATTCTGCTCGCTAACGTCTGCTCCTTGGAGAGTAAGTTGGACTACCTGAGGCTGGATTTGGTAACCAAATGGGAGGTGAGAGATGGATGCGTCCTGATCTTAACAGAGACCTGGCTAAACTCCTCTGTTCCCGACGGCGCTATTAGCGTGGAGGGGCTAACAACATTTCCGGTCGACAGTAGTTGCCATCAACCATCACAGCCGTGTACGATGGGACGACAGCCTGGTTCAGCGAGGGGTGAACCAGGCTGTCCCCCTTTCCCCCAGTACTAAGGAGGCACTGAATGCTCTTTATCGCTCCATCAGTGACTTGCAAAGTACACACCCAGATGGTGCTTTCATTGTTGCTGGGGATTTTAACCTGGGCAACATGAAGACATTTCTCCCACATTACTACCAGCATGTGGACTTTGCAACCAGGGGAGTAAACACACTGGACCTAGCCTATACAAACATCAAGAAGGCATTCAAGGCAGTCCCCCGCCCCCACCTTGGCTCCTCAGACCATATCTCTGTGATGCCAATTCCTGTATAAAGGCCCCTGCTTACCAGAGAAAAATCTACGTGAAGCAGGTTAGGGTGTGGCCAGAGGGAGCTATGGCAGCATTACAGGACTGATTTTACTTCGGAGTCACGTGAGTGACTACGTGAAGAACCCGCTCAGTGCGCAGGCGCGGCATTACGCCAGCAGTGCAACAGCGGCTTGCAACGGGGGTTAGGCTCTCCCGTTACAGATTGAACCGGCGCGTCAGGTGAGTACCCTGAGGTCGGGTTTTCTTTTACAGGTGAGCCTTTTTTCTGCTTGTGTTTTTTACAGGCAGAGAAAAAGGCTCTGGAACAAAACTGTCCCCCGTTCAAGGAGAACGTATTCCCGTCGGGGAGGGGGGCAGCAACAGGCGGTAGGAGCGTTACCCGGTGTTCCGTAATTCCCCGACACCGTGCCGAGGCCAGCCCGCTAGTACCTGAGCAGCGGGCTGGATGCATAGCCACTCGAGAGGCATCCGGCAGGTGTTCCCGATGTCGGACGGGACGTCTCTCCACCCGCACGGGGGGAGAGAGAGCCGCCTGAGCCGCTGGAGCGGCTCACGGAGCAGGTGCCTGCGAGACGCGCTGCTTGAGGGGCGCTCTCGCTACTACAAGGCACAAAAGCTCCAGAAGAAGGCGGTAGGAACAATTACCTGGCACACCGCTATCCCCACACCGCGCCGAGGCCAGTCCCGCTAGTGCCTGAGCTGCGGGCTGGATGTTCAGCCATCCGAAGAGGCATCCGGCCGGTGGCTTCCGACTTGTCGGAGGGGACGTCTCTCCACCCGCATGGGAGAGAGACAGCCGCCTGAGCCGCTGGAGCGGCTCCTGGAGCAGGAGCTCCTGCGAGACACGCTACGTGAGGGGCAGTCTCGCTGGAGGGTTCAGGCATACCCTCCACAGTGCCTAGGCACTCCCCATCGCTTCCTCCTTAGTGTGGTTAGCTTTGGGGTGACCAGTGGCTGGGCTGGTCATGAAGAGGGGTCACTGGCTGAACAATATCGGGAGTATGCTTGAGGTACAGGATCAGGAAGAGCTGCTGGGTGTGGCCACTATGTGGCTCCACCACTAGCGAGATGGCTTTTCAGTCTCAACTGATGGCCAGCTTACTACCTGTCTTTTCCAAAAAACCTCTCCAAGACTGGTAGCCATGAGGCGTTGGTTTTATCACGCCTCCCCTAAATTGCATTTACTCAAAGTGCCCGCCATTATTGGGGGATACATTGAGCAGCGCATTTAACCTAAATATTTTTAAAATGCATTTGGTACCCTGACGTCAGCTATCATGTCCACCTGCTCATTCCAGAAGGGCAGGGTAGTATGGCAAAACACCTGACCCTACTGTTCAACGGTATACCTCATAACTTCTGAAATGAACTCACAAACCTGCCCTCAATCTATGAAATTAACAGGACTATGAGAACGCCGACCTCACAAGCACAGATCCTGCTACCTGGCACTTACCAAACCAGTCCTAAAAAACTGGACGAAGTGTTCAAACTATTCGGCACCAGACGGCAGAGTCTGGAATGAGCACCACACTAAACCAGACAGCAGTACCTCTACGTGTCCACCAGGGGCGTCTACCTCATGGTACTGGTGAAAGCTCGGGGCCTGCATGCCAAACCCATAGCATTTTAGGCCACGGCCCACAGCAGGCCCCAGGGGAAAATGCGCCACCCCCCAACAAACATCGTCCCTACAAGAACAAGGAACCAGAAACCGAAGAAAACAACAATGAAGACAGATAAGTATGGTTCCTACCATCACATAATGGTTAAGGGTTGTACTAACAAGGGGTGGATGAATCACGCCTGGTTAGGAAGCTATCACTCTTGGTAGTTATATACCAAAAAATAAATACAAGGGGAATAGAATTAATATCTTGCCACCAATTCAGCAAGCACCCCAAGTGGTCTACCCTCCCACGATGGTGAATGTCGCACCATCGTTGATAAACCACTTGAGTATTTCACCAGGTATACCCATTCATGAGATTTGTAACTACTACCATGGATCCAAGGATACTTTATGGTAGACATCGACCTTGAAGATGCACACTATTCAGTACCTTCTCATATAAGTTTCGGATATACCGCAATTACCTGGATGGAGTAACCATGATGAGCGTTGCGGCATTTAAGTCAAAGTTATCCAGAATCAACTAGCCCTGACACTTAGAAACATTCCGTCATGGCATGTCTATATATTAACGACAAACTATCCTTGGATACAGCTTTAGCTGCATCGCTTCTCGGCCTTTTGGCTAACATCAAGTGTAGTATCTGTTCTTATCAGTTTAATAATCTGATACGTCCCTTATCTAGGGACCATATATTAAATTGAATTTTGGAACAGGGAGATGGAATAGGGGCTTGCTCCGTCCACTCCACGCATCGACCCAGTATTGCAGTGCCTCTGGGAACGGTGCACAAAATATATATCCAGATATTTACGTTGACCATCCACAACGTTGTTATCTGGTATTCATTAAGACTATCAGTCATGGTGCATTAACCACCAATCAACTACGTGGCAAAAGTAATTGGGATATAGCAGCATTACCAGCTACTGAACTTTGTACCTTTCCTATGAGCTGAGATACTAGTGTTCAAAACTATCTCCATACCTGTAATATGGGGGCAAATGGATTAATCTGTAGTGTTATCATGATATTTATCGGCAGGAAGGATTATGGTTGTACACTTCCACCTGTTTTGAGTAACATCTTATGTGTCCTGATGTGTTACTGAGCTTGTAATACTTAATGCCAATATGAATTGACTTAAACATGTTATATATTAACTTACTTAATTCTAGTGAAGCATTTGCTCAGTAATCCACCAAATTTGCATGTTCGTTTATAAGATAGCAACATCACAGTGGTGGCATATACCAAACCACTTGGGCGGAGAACATCGATATTAGGTGACAATTTATTAACAATTGGAAACCATATGTCGTCAAACATGTTTGACCATCAGTAACTCACCTATCAGGTGAGCTAAATACTGTAAACATACATTTAAACCAAAAATATTTGCTGAAATCACTAAGCAATATGGACACCAGATATCGATTCCTTATATCCAATTAAATCACCACGTACTAACTTACGTCACATGAAACC
Organism: Amblyraja radiata; assembly: GCF_010909765.2. Taxonomy (NCBI): domain Eukaryota; kingdom Metazoa; phylum Chordata; class Chondrichthyes; order Rajiformes; family Rajidae; genus Amblyraja; species Amblyraja radiata. The sequence goes on from NC_045968.1 coordinate 61,937,997, forward strand.
AATCTCAAGGCAGCGGCAATGGAGACATTCCCGCGTATTGAGGGGTGGGGGGAACCTAATCTCTATGTTTTCCTTTCCTTCTACCTCTTCAATAGGTACTACGGCTTCATCAGTCGGGTACTACGCAAATTACAGTGGACCAAGTGCACAAGCATGGTTCTCAGTGATCCTCGACATGGTCATTAAAAGAATTGCAGAATTGGGAAGACCATTGCTGTGCTTGGATCAGCAGCACTATCAACCTGATGACAGCATTCCGTCGCATATCCTAGGGAACATACCTGAGGAGCATCAAGAAATGGTACACTGTTTTCCAAAACAGGAATTACACATTCAACTATAACAAAAAACTGTACTGGAGCTCCTGGCAGGTCTTCACCACAATGAAGGACATGTTCTGTTAGCCTACTCAACTTGGGTACCGCTCACTGGTGATCAGATACAGGAGAGGTATATCAATCCATTCCCCAGAAATAGGTACACCCAAATTGGGATGTCAGTGAAATCCTGACATACCTTAGGGGATGATCACCAGCCAGGTCACTCACCCTGGAACAGCCTACCCTGAAGATGGACATGCTGGTGGCCTTACATCAACACAAAGAGCCAGCTCTCCCATCTACTGCGATGGGACAACATGGTTATAACACCAGATAGTGTCACATGCCCATTTAAGGGTTGGCCAAACAGAACAGACCAGGAACATCAGGTCCAGTCATGAAATTCCGGGCATACCCACCTGAACCACGTTTTATGTGTCATGACCCACTTAGAGATCGACACAATAAGGAATACCGAGGGAGAGGAAATAGCCTTATGGGTCAGCCACAGGAAACCTCATGGTCGGGTGACGAGCTAAACTATCTCTAGTGGCTCAAGCAGGTACTGGGAGTTGCTGGAGTAAATACTAACGTGTATAAAATCTTATTCCACCAGGACAGCTTCCACGTCAGTAACTAAGAGGATGGACGAGCCTATGGACCACATCCTGGCTACTGCAGGGTGGTCTAGGGAGTATACGTTCCAAACTTTTATAACAAACCACTGACCGAACCTGTATCGTTTGCAGAAAAAGAATCTGCAAAAAATATATAATTTAAGCCCGGGGGAGCAATTGGTCTTGTTGTTGTTAATAACACCATTATTGTTTTTACAAACAGATTCATGGTTGATTACGATAACATACTTCCTCCCTCGAATGACTTCGGCAGCGAGTGAAGTATGAACTGTTACACGGTTTGAAATCACAGAGCTTTGAAGTCTTCACGTAGTCACTCACGTGACTCCAAAGTAAAATAGTAAGATTAAACGAGAACTTACCAGTTTGAAGTTTGATCTGTATTTTATGAGGAGTTACGATGAGGGATTACGTGCCCTCCGCTCCCACCCTCATTATATGGATCAAACTAATAAATTGATGTCTCCTTATCTTTACTATGTTTACTTCAAATAACTGTGTCTATCTGTGATTCCACACCGCTGCTTGGAAGTATGCCGCGCCTGCGCACTGAGCGGGTTCTTCACGTAATCCCTCATCGTAACTTCTCATAAAATACAGATCAAACTTCAAACTGGTAAGTTCTCGTTTAATCTTATTATTTGAGTGCATGGACTGGGACATGTTCAAGAAGGCTGCAACTGACAGTCAACACACCAACCTGGAGGAGTATGCTGCGTCAGTGTCTGCTTACATGGAAAAGTGCATAGAGGATGTCTGTGTCATCAAGACCATCACTATACGGGCCAACCAGAAACCCTGGATGACCCCTGAGGTACGTGGAATGCTGAAAGCACGAAATGCCGCATTTAAATCCGGTGACTTGGTGGCACTCAAATCCGCAAGAGCCAACCTGAACCGAGTCATCAGGCTGACAAAGTGGCCCATGGTCAGGAAATCCAGAGCTTCTTTCATGACCCCATGAACATCAGGCGCATGTGGCAGGGAATCCAAAACATCACGGACTATAAGACTGTTCCACCACCCTGTGAAGACAACATAAACGTCCTCAATTAACTCAATAAATATTTTGGACGGTTCGAGGCATTTAACAACACACCTGCGAGGAAAGGTATTCCTCACTATGATGAACGGGCACTCAGTCTTGACACGGTGGATGTCCGGAGGACCCTAAAAGAAGTGAACACACGGAAGGCGGCTGGCCCTGGTAACATACCAGGCCGGGTGCTCAGGGAATGTGCTGATCAGCTGGCACATATCCATACTGACATCTTCAACACCTCGCTGAACCAGGCTGTCGTCCCATCGTGTTTCAAGACAGCCACCATCATACCAGTGCCAAAAAAATCCGCAATAACATGTTTCAACGATTACCGCCCTGTAGCACTCCCATAATGATGAAGTGCTTCGAGAGGCTGTTAGGGACCATATTACCTTCAGACTCCACACCTCCACACTTGACCCATCCCAGTTTGCTTACAGGCCAAACCGCTCCACAGAGGACGCCATATCCTCCGTACTCCACCTGAGCCTGGAACATCTCGAGCAGAAGAACACGTATGTGCGAATGCTGTTCGTGGACTTTAGTTCAGCATTCAACGCACTCATCCCTCAGCACCTGATAAGCAAACTGCGTCCATTGGGCCTCAGCACCACCTTGTGTAACTGGCTACTGGACCTCCTCACTGACAGACCCCAGTCAGTGCGGGTTGGAAACAACTCTTCCAACATCATCTCTCTGTGGGGCGCTGGGCGGGTCTCCTCAGAGTGCTTTCCTACCGGGGCAAGCCCCCGCTCAGCCGGAAGTACCCAGGCGCCGTAATCCATCCCGGGAGCTGGTCCCACACAATTTGAGCCGCCTTTCCTCGACACCCTTCGTCTCCCTCCGAGACGCAGAGAGGCATGTCCTGTACAGGCTCCTCCTCCACACCCTGCACTTCCTCGCCCTGGTCCACCAAGTGGCGGTCGGTGTTGCCTTCCGGTCGCTAGGGGGGCCCCCGGTGGGGGTCCCTCTACGCAGGGATTCTCCCCCTCTACATTGGGGACCTGGGGTGGAGGGTACTGCATCGAGGTGTTCCCTGCAACCTGTTTCTCTCGCGGTTCACAGACTCGCCAGCCGCCTGCCACTTTTGCGGGCTGGAAGAGTCTGTGTACCACGTGTACATGGAGTGTTTGAGGCTGCAGCCACTGTTTGAATATCTAAAGGGGCTGCTCCTTGCCTTCTGGCTGCATTTTTCACCCACCATCCTCATCTTTGGACACCCTGTGCGTAGGGGAGAGGGTAGGGCTGAAGATGTCCTGGTTGGGTTGCTCCTGGGCCTGGCCAATCTGGCCATCCGCGAGTCACGGCGCCAGACAGTGGAGGGCTCTACCCGAGCCGGCTACCTGCCCCTTTTCCAGGGTTACGTCTGTGCCCGGGTGGGTTTAGAAAGGGAATACGCCCTATCTACAGGGCACCCTGAGGGAGTTCCGGGACCGCTGGGCTCCGCAGGGTGTTGAATGTATCCTCAATAAGGATTGTAACATAGTTGTATAGTGGTGGTGGGTTCTGGCTTGTTTTATTGTAGTGTAAATATAATCCAAAAAAAAAAAAACATAATCTCTCTGAGCACCGGTTCCCCTCAGGGCTGTGTCCCGAGTCCACTGCTGTTTACCCTGATGACACAGGACTGTTGTGCCAGGTTTAGTACAAACCACATCATGAAGTACGCAGTGGTGGGCCTTATCCGGGATGACAAGGCTTACAGGGAGGAGATTAAACAACTGGTGGACTGGTGCAACACAAATAATCTGATCCACAATGTTGACAAAACAAAGGAGGTCATCGTTGACTTCAGGAGAAACCGGCACAGTCACACACCACTACACATTAATGACATCGATGTGGAGCTGGTCAGTAGTACTAAGTTCCTGGGGGTGCAGATCACGAACAGTGACCTGGTCACAAAACATCACATCACTAGTTAAGGGAGCACAGCAGCGTTTGCACTTTCTGCGCCGGATGAGAAGAGCTCACCTCCCCCATCCCGTGCTCACCATTTTCTACAGGGGCACCATAGAGAGTATTCTGACCAGCTGCATCTCTGTCTGGTTTGGGGACTGTAAAGCCTCCGACTGGAAGTCCGTGCAGAGAGTAGTGAGGACGGCTGAAAAAACCTTTGGGACGTCTTCCTTCAATCCAGGACATTGCTTGCAAACGTTGCTTGTCCAAGGCCAACAGAATTATAAAAGACCCCACACATCTCCATCATGGACTGTTCACTCTGCTACCCTCAGGCAAAAGGTATCGCAGCATAAGGAGCAGAATGGTCAGGTTTTGCAACAGCTTTTTCCCCCGAGCCATCAGATGCTTGAATTCTATGTAATGTGCCGCCACTATTATCTACTTTATCTTTTTATCTATTTTATTCTTTTGTTATTTTTATGTTGCACAGTGAGCCAGATGCAACAAAAGTTCATTCAGACTTGCATTTATTGGTGTATTTTTAATGACAATAAAGTATTTGATTGATTGATTTGGCGTGGCAGGGTGACACAGAGGTAGAATTGATACCTCAGAGTGCCACAGACCCCGGTTCCATCCTGACCATGGGTGCTGTCTGTATGGAGTTTGTACGTTCTCCCTGTGACCTGCATGGGTTTTCTCCGGGTGCACCAGTTTCCTCCCACACTACAAAGACATACAGGTTTGTAGGTTAATTGGCTTTGGTAAAATTTGGAAAATTGTCCCTAGTGTGTGTAGGATAATGTTAGTGTGCGGGGATCGCTGGTTGGCGCAGACTCTCTGGGCCGAAGAGCCAGTTTCCACGCTATATCTCTAAACTATACCAAAGTAAACTAATGTAATCTTTCAACAGATGTTTTGGTAGCACCATTGATATTACAGCACCCTGTAACTGCAGTGAAAGTTGCTCAACTCATTTGTGTTTCAAATAGTTGGAATACAGATTCAATTTTGTGGTTTAAAGGAAGCAAACCACTTGAAAATAATGAGATTTATTCAATGTCCAGTAACAACAGAACATTAACAATTAAAACTGATCAAGTTCAAAACTGTGAATTGTACACCTGTGTGATCAAAAACAAGATCAGCTAGAGCAGGAACACTCGTATGCTCTCTATCAACGGTGAGTTTTGTAGAGGTCTTTCATGTTACGTCACCCAACAGGGGATTTGAAGGTCTGTGCACTGTCTCCTTTAGATGGGAAGAGATTTTGTTTGCATTGTTGTTTTGAGTTAAATAGTGATATTTTGTCACTGAATCGACACCAGCAGACAGCACTGGGGCAGTGGTGGAGGGAGAGGGAGCAGTGGTGGAGGGAGAGGGGGCAGTGGTGGAGGGAGAGGGGGCAGTGGTGGAGGGAGAGGGAGCAGTGGTGGAGGGAGAGCGGGCAGTGGTGGAGGGAGAGGGGGCAGTGGTGGAGGGAGAGGGGGCAGTGGTGGAGGGAGAGGGGGCAGTGGTGGAGGGAGAGGGAGCAGTGGTGGAGGGAGAGCGGGCAGTGGTGGAGGGAGAGGGGGCAGTGGTGGAGGGAGAGGGGGCAGTGGTGAAGGGAGGGAGGAAGAGCAACTGGTGATATGCAGATGATACAACGGTGATTGGACTCATCAGCGACAACGATGAGTCGGCCTACAGGGAGGAGGTCCAGCTCCTAGCAGCATGGTGCGTTGAAAACACCCTGGCCCTTAACTCCAAGAAGACCAAGGAGCTCATTGTGGACTCCAGAATGTCTAGGGGCGGCACGCACACACCCATCCATATTAACGAGACGGAGGTGGAACGTGTCTCCAGCTTCAGGTTTCTGGGGGTCAACAACTCTGATGACCTCTCTTGGACCCACAATACCTCAACACTGGTCAAGAAGGCTCACCAGCGCCTCTTCTTCCTGAGGAGACTAAAGAAGGTCCATCTGTCTCCTCAGATTCTGGTGAACGTCTACCGCTGCACCATCGAGAGCATCCTTACCAACTGTATCACAGTGTGGTGTGGCAACTGCTCTGTCTCCGACCGGAAAGCACTGCAGAGGGTGGTGAAAACTGCTCAACGCAGCACCGGTTCCTCACCCCCCTCCATTGAGTCTGTCCAAAGCAAGCGATGTCTGTGAAGGGCGCGCACTATCGTCAAGGACTGCTCTCACCCCAGCCACAGTCTGTTTACCCTCCTCCCATCCGGGAGACGCTACAGGTCTCTCCGTTGCCGGACCAGCAGGTCCAGGAACAGCTTCTTCCCTGTGGCTGTTACATTACTCAACTCTGGCAATCTGTACCTTGGTGATTGCCAGTCACCCCACCCCCGGACACTCCTTCCCCCAGAAAAATTGCACTACTAATACTGTATGTACGTATATATATTTAATGCTCATTTATCTATGTTTGCTCTTCTGAGGAGATGCTAACTGCATTTCGTTGTCTCTGTACTGTACACTGCACAATGGCAATAAAGATTGAATCGGTATCTGAATGTGGTGGAGGGAGAATGGTTGGGGCATAGAGCCTGGCTCTGAGGCACTGCGGGGAAGGATGAAGTCAGGCACAGCAATGATAATAATAATAATAATAATAATAATGGATGGGATTTATATAGCGCCTTTCTAATACTCAAGGCGCTTGAGTATTTTTCAATGATGATAAGACACTCAATAGTTAGGGGATAGTAGGGAGATTCTGTGACAGAAATTGTGGTCACCTCTGTCTGGAGCCACAGGAGATGGGTATTTCTCGTTTTTACTGTGGATAAGGACATGCAGACTGGAGAACTTGGGACAGTTAATGGAATTGTGATGACTCCATATTATGGTTGAGTGTGTGTAGATGATATGTAGATAAATCTCTTTGGCATGATCAAAAATATCCAAGGACACTGGGAAGCTAGAATATAAATTACAGGTGCTCTGGCTGATAGACAATAGGTGCAGGAGTAGGCCATTCGGCCCTTCGAGCCAGCACCGCCATTTCATGTGATCATGGCTGATCATCCCCAATCAGTACCCCGTTCCTGCCTTCTCCCCATATCCCCTGACTCCGATATTTTTTAAGAGCCCTATCTAGCTCTCTTGAAAGCATCCAGAGAACCTGCCTCCACCGCCCTCTGAGGCAGAGAATTCCACACTCACAACTCTCTGTGAGAAAAAGTGTTTCCTTGTCTCCGTTCTAAATGGCTTACTCCTTATTCTTAAACTGTGGCCCCTCGTTCTGGACTCCCCCAATATCGGGACCATCTATCCTGCCGCTAGGGTGTCCAAACTCTTAACAATCTTATATGTTTCAATGAGATGCCCTCTCATCCTTCTCAATTCCAGAGTGTACAAGCCCAGCCGCTTCATTCTCTCAGCATATGACGAGTAGTGCAATCAACCTTGTAAACCTATGCTGCACTCCCTCAATAGAAATAATGTTCTTCCTCAGATTAGGGGACCAAAATTGCACACAATACTCCAGGTGTGGTCTCACTAGGGCTCTATACAACTGCAATATGTAAATATTGTGAATCATTATTAGTCAGGGGTAGGTGCCAGAAGACTGGAGGGTGGATAATGTCTCTGTTTAAGAAGAGCTACTAGGAAAAGCCTGGATAATATTGAGCCATGAGCCACAACTGTGGTAGACAAGTTACTGGAGAGTATTCTGTGGGATAAGATACATGTCCTGTGTATGGTGTGGAACATGATATTAAATATAAGGCTTGGAAGAGTGCAGTTATGATCTGTAGAACCAAAGAGGATAAATGTCAAAAATGTCCTGCTTTTAAATTGTCTGAAAATAATTGGCGGTGCTGGCTCGAAGGGCCAAATGGCCTCCTCCTGCACCTATTGTCTATTGTCTAATCTTAGTGTCTGCAGTAAGGTAAAATATCTTGGGCATTTTATTACAGAACAAATGACAGATGATGAGGATATTTATAGGCAGCGACGTAAGCTGTATGTACATGCGAATAATCTCTTGCGTAAATTTGGTGCGTGTACAGATGTGGTGAAGATGTCTCTGTTGCACAGAGCATATTGCACACCACTCTATACTGCGCACCTGTGGTCAAACTACGGAAAGACAAGTTTGCAGAGACCTCTAATGATGCCATGAGAACACTGCTAAGGAAACCTAGATGGTGTAGTGTTAGTAACATGTTTGTGGCTGCAGGAGGCAGTACTTTAGAAGCTATCGTAAGAAATCATGTATAAATTCATTTGCAGGATAAATGACTCTAAAAATGTAATTTTACTTCGGAGTCACATGAATGACGACGTGAAGAAGGTTCGTCAGTCCGCATGCGAGTCATTACGTCTGAAGCATGCGCCAACGACTGACTGGCAGGCACGTTGCGTCCTTCCAGCAGTAAGTTTTAAAAAACTGCAGGTAAGTGTTTTTAAAACTACTCTGCTGTCGTATTGGCGGGTTCCGTGATTCTTGTTTTTTCAACAAGTTGGACCCTTACCATGTCTAAGGTGAAGAGATGGTCTGCGGTGAAGTTGGCTACCGAAGACCGCGGTAGTGTGGGAGACTGTCTGTGTCACCAACCTTGTCGCTGGTGGTGGGGCCAGCGGCAGCAGACATGGTGCCCGAGGAAAGCACCGTGGCAGTCCCACAGGGGCGCAAGGCCACATCGAAGTCTGCAAGGCCCGTAGACTCAGATGAGTCAGTCCAGGAGGGATCCCCTCCTTCATTGGGAAACGTCCATGGGCGACTTACCCATATGGAGCACCTTATGGAGAGGTGAGCCAGAGTGATCTGCTCCGTAGGAGGGAGCAGTATCAGCACGGGTCTCCGCAGGAGCCCGCACTAGCGGCACCGTTTATGGGGCTGCGGAGTGTCTCCCTTGTTGAAGGGGGGAGTACACCAGGTCAGTTTTTCCCTGACTCCAAATTTGGAGGCACAGTGGGTGAGCATTCCCGGGGGCACGGGTCTGAAGTGCCAGTTTTGGCATCCAGATTTGCCATACCTTCACCATCAGGAGCATCCCTGGATGAAGACCTGGCCTCCACTATTAATTACTTGGCATCACACCAGCTCAAAGACCTGACAATGGAGGAAACCACCAACAGGTACCCCACACCTGCAAACTGTGCCTTCCTCAATGTGCCGGCTGTGAACCACTCCATCTGGAGTCATATCGGAGCGGGTGTCAGAGCCCAGGAAGTTAAGCTCCAGAAAGTCCTGAAATTACTGGCCCCTGTTATCACGGCCTTTGCTAGGTCCGTTAATGGGGAGCTGCTGACTGACACACAACAGGACGCAGTGGCATTACTGTGTAATGTCCACTTTGAAATCAATTGCCTGCGCAAGAACGCTATTTGGGGAAGATCTGCCAAGGCAGGTCCGGGAGCTGGACGATAAGGCAAAGACCATCCGCCTCATGAGTAGAGTCCAAACCACACCCAGGGGCTCATCATACCGGGCATACCTCTACGCACCCTTCAGTGCCAGGTATCGATGCTAGACCCGAACTGGAGGCATCAAAACCTTTTTTAGGGGTGGGCCCCAGCCGGCCCACGGCAAGGATGCGTGGAGGGCACCCGCCATTAGCTCTACTTCCCAAGCCTCGCAGACAAAACCAGCACTGTACCACCAGTAACGACTGAGGTAGGTATACTTAGTTCCTTGTGGAACACCTTACACATGTCCCACGCACCGGTGGAGGGGAGATTGCAACATTTCTTGAATGAATGGTGTTGGGTCACAGAGGACCCATTTATACTGCACAGTATACAAGATTATATATGAGACCACATAAGAGATAAGTATACAAACTTAAAGCACACGGTATTGGGGGTTCAGTATTGATGTGGATAGAGAACTGGCTGGCAAACAGGAAGCATAGAGTAGGAGTAAACGGGTCCTTTTCAGAATGGCAGGCAGTGACTAGTGGGGTACCGCAAGGCTCAGTGCTGGGACCCCAGCTATTTACAATATATATTAATGATTTGGACAAGGGGATTGAATGCAACATCTCCAAGTTTGCGGATGACACTAAGCTGGGGGGCAGTGTTAGCTGTGAGGAGGATGCTAGGAGGGTGCAGGGTGACTTGGATAGGCTGGGTAAGTGGGCAAATGCATGGCAGATGCAGTATAATGTGGATAAATGTGAGGTTACCCACTTTGGTGGCAAAAACAGGAAAGCAAACTATTATCTAAATGGTGGCCCATTAGGAAAAGGGGAGATGCAACGAGACTTTCATATGAAGAAAGACTGGATAGACTCGGCTTGTACTTGCTAGAATTTAGGAGATTGAGGGGGGGGTTCTTATAGAAACTTACATAATTCTTAAGGGGTTGGACAGGCTAGATGCAGGAAGATTGTTCCTGATGTTGGGGAAGTCCAGGACAAGGGGTCACAGCTTAAGGATAGAGGGGAAATCCTTTAGGTGAGAAAAACATTTTTCACAGAGGGAGTGGTGAATCTCTGGAACTCTCTGCCACAGAAGGTAGTTGAGGCCAGTTCATTGGCTATATTTAAAAGGGAGTTAGATGTGGCCCTTGTAGCTAAAGGGATCAGGGGGTATGGAGAGAAGGCAAGTACGGGATACTGAGATGCATGATCAGCCATGATCATATTGAATGGCGGTGCAGGCTCGAAGGGCCGAATGGCCTACTCCTGCGCCTATTTTCTATATTTCTATGTTTCTATGTTCAAAATTAAGTTCCTTCTGGACTCATTACCACCCACACAACATTCACCAAACCGCACATATGTGTTCTCACACCAGGAAAGTTTGGATATACAAGCTGAAATCCAAACTCTTTCTAAAAAAGAGGCCATTGAGAGGTCGCTTCCGGAACTCACCAATTTGTATCCAACATATTCACCAAGCGGAAAAAGGATGGAGGATGTCATATCATCCTAGACTTAACTGAACTCAATACCTTTGTGCAGTATAAACATTTCAATCTGGATAACCTCGGCACTGCTACCCAACTGGTTTCTAAAGGTGGTTATATGGCATGCATTGACCTTAAAGATGCATATTACTCAGTACCTATTCACAGGGAGCACAGGAGATATTTGAAATGGCAGTTCAAAGCATTGCCTAATGGCTGACTTCAGCTCCCAGACTATTTACCAAACTGCTCAAACCTGTTCTGGGGCTACTACGAGCTCAGAATCACATAGTCATGGCATATTTGGATGACATTATAATCGTCGGGGGCACCAAGGAATCGGCGGAATCATCTGTCTCAGCCACCAAACTCATGTTTGAGCGATTGGGGTTTCTCATCCATCCAGTTAAGTCCAAATTGACACCTACCAGGGTCATGGATTACCTGGGGTTTACAATTAACTCAATTCACATATCCGTGAATCTGCCTAGGGGCAAACAATTAGAGTTAATAAAAGCCTGCGACGGTCTTATTGTCAAACAGAAGCCATCAATTAGACAAGCAGCGAGTGTAATTGGCAAACTTGTGGCTGCTTTTCCCGCTGTGCATTTCGGGCCTTTGCATTATCAAAATTTACAATGTGCAAAGGAACACGCACTCAGATCCCACGCAGGCCAATTCGGTAGGCCCATGCGATTGCCAGCCAAAGCTATTGCTGAATTACAATAGTGGGTGATCAATATACATCTTAGCTCTAGGAAAATTTTGCTGGCAATTCCATCGGTCACCTTACAAACCGATGCAAGTGCCGTAGGACGGGGAGCAACTGATACCATCTCCAGCTGCGGTGGTAGGTGGAATAAGCAGGAGTCCTTATTTCTTCAGCAACATGGTATTAACTACTTAGAGTTGTTGGGGGCACTCTATGGGCTTTAGGCTTATTGCAGCACTATGCAACATGTGCATGTTCAACTTCAGATTGAGAACACAACCGCGGTGGCGTATGTCAATCACATGGCTGGTGTTTTACTTCGGAGTCACGTGAGTGACAACGTGAAGAAGCCCGCCAGGCGCATGCGTGGCATTGCACTACACGCATTGCAACTCGTCATTGTCGGGAGGAAGGACGTTCCTCCCGAACGGCAGGGTTTCGAACCTACAACAGTAAGGTAAGGGAACATCGTTCTATACTTACCTTTTTTCTACAGAAGGCTGTGAAAGCTGGCAGGGGAGGAGTATGCAAGCAGCAGGCAACCAGCAACGGCCGGTGGCACGACAGTCTCCCTTAGCGGGAGTCCGTGCGAATTCAGCTCCGGTAGAGAATGCCGACAAGGGAGCCTCCGGAGCCGTCAGTCCGACAAACTTGGACAACAGCCCCAAGGACCGACGCTACAGTGGTCTGTGGGCTGCGGAAATCGCAGCGGGAGGAAGGACGTTCCTCCCGAACGGCAGGTTGAAAACCAGCAACAACAGGTAAGAGATTTCCTTACCTTTTTCTTGATTGCAGGAAGGCTCCCGAGCTGCCGCTGAACAGCAGCAGGCAGCCAGCAACGGACGTCGGCACCAGTATCTCCCATAACGGGAGCGAGTGCCAAACTTCACCCCAAACGGGTGGAGGAAATCGGAGCCAACAACCCACAAAGACAGTGGGTTGTATTTGTGCTCTGTCCCCTTTTTAATATTAGGGGACAAAAGGAGATTGCGCTCCTGCCGTGGCTAAGCCAGGTGGAGTAAGCGCAACAGGGGACTACAGCTGCGGCCGGAGTCGGGTCCCGTAATGGGAATAGCTGTGCCCGACTTTCGCTCCCGACTCGCTCCCGCACCGGGCCGGGCGGTAGAGGGAGCAAAACTAATGTTTCCCCGCGCTAGGTCTGTACAGGAGGGGAAGCTGGACAAAGGAGTGTCCACAGTGCTGCTAGTGAAGCTGGCTGGGGGAGACAGCAGAGTCACAGGCAGCCGGCAGCAGCAGCCAAAGGCACGTTTATCTCCCGTTATAAGGAGAGCAGTGCCGACTTTTGGTCCCGCGCGGGCCAGAACACCACGGCCGGGCGGGAGACCATTCAAATGGGGCCGTTGACTTTGACAGTCATTAACGGCAGCAGACGGGTTAGAATGACGCTCACCCGTAGCAATGGACCTGCAGGTTAAAGCTACGGTCTTTTTTTTGCATTTCTATGCTGATTGCAGGTGTAGAAAAAACGGGCTGAGACAAAGCTGGTGGCTAGATGGAATCAGCTGTGCACAGATGTCCTCCACACCGGCCATATCCACTCCACGGAAGGACAGTAAGGACAAAGCTGGAGAAGGAGGACCGTGGAGCAGCGGGCAGCCAGCAGCAGCCAGCGGCACTTGGATCACCCGTAGTGGGATCAGCTGTGCCCGATGTCGCCTCCGCACCGGCCAGATCCACGCGGCCGGGCGGAAAGGCTAGACACAAAACAAACAAGGTCGTGGACTCAGAGGAGTCCGACTTTGAATCACCGCCGGCGGCCAGCGCCCGACAGCGCTGGAGCGGGAAGAAGCGGTGTATGGAGCTTTGCTCCAACGTGACAGACTCCGGGACATGGAGTCGGGTCACTGTGGGCCCTATGATAACCCACAGCAGTACCTCTTTGAGGGCTGCACAGTGTTTCTACCTCATCAGAGGGAACACTGCGGGTCAGTTCTGGGCTGACCTGGAAGAGGGGTCCGCAGAAGAAAGTGTGCAAGGGGTGCAGGAACAAGAGAACCTACTGGAACCTAGCACCCCCACGCACCCACCAGCAAAACTGGTGAAAGCTCGAAGGACCGGTACTCAAAAACATGAGTCTTTGAGGCCATGGCCCAGACCGGCCTTCTCGGAAGATGCGGGACCTCCAACGCCAACCAAACCGTAAATCCAGAGCCCAGCGCTACAACAGCGAAGAACCTACAAAAAGGTAAACCTGCCACTGGTAACTATGGAGGTAGGTGGGTCTGGTTCCCTACAAACAGTGGGCACGGAGAATGGGTGGAGATAACACTCTCTTCTGAATGCATGGAGCATGATAACAACCGATATCTACATCTTAAGCAGTATCCACGGATATACAACAGAGTTTATACACAAGTACAGCCCTCCAGTTCAACATATACTGAACTGAATGTTCGTGCTTTCTGATAAAGGAAATCAAAAGCGCAAGCTGAACTGAAGCGGCTTTACATAAAAGGTGTAATTGAGAAAACTCAACACGAACCATTAAAATTTGTGTCCAATATATAAACAAAAAGATGATGGTTATCGCATCATCATAGATCTAACAAAATAGATACCTTTGTTACTGCTTAACAATTAATTCCCAAAGGTTACTTCAATGGCCAGCATCATTTTAAAAGATGCTTACTATTCAGTGCCTATACGAGGTGACCACAGATGTTACTTAAATTCAACTGGATGGGACAACTCTAGCAGTATAAAGCACTGCCAAATGGGTTATCATCAGCCCAGGCTGTTCACAAAAAATGTTGAAACCAGCCCAAGCGTTTCTACGGAAACGTATACACATGGTCAAGGCATATTTAGATGACGTACTCATTATGTGCAAAAACTTTGGAATTGGCAAAACAAACTGTAACAGCCACAAAAATGTTATTTGGGGAACTGGGATTCATTTCAGCCAGTTAAATCTAAACTAACGTCTCCCACTACTATGGACTACCTGGGGTTTCACCATTGACTCAGTTCACATGTCGGTGACTCTGCCTAAGGGAAAGGCTACAGATTTAATAGAGGCTTATAAAAACCTCACGGACATCAGCAAACCATCCATCAGATTGGTAGCCAAAGTAATTGGCATAATGATGGCTGCCTTTCCAGCCACACAATTTGGACCTCTACATTACCAAAACATACAGAGAGCAAAAAATAAGCACTCTAAATTATGCAGGTCACTTTGACAGATCTGTGAAACTACCAATCAGGCTAAAATGGAACTAAAATGGTGGATAGATAACTCTGGCCTTGTTCCTATCCAAGCATTGTCAGTAACCTTTTCCATGGTACTACAAACTGATGCCAGTACAATTGGTGCGGAGCCACCAATACCAATACCACCGTGGTAGCATACATTAACCACAGGGTGGAAACAAATCGACATCATGTGACAATCTGGCCATACAAATTGGCAATGGTGTCTACAGAAAGATATTTGGATATCAACCACTTATCTACCAGGAAGACTAAATTCAGTGGCAGACACCAGGTCCCAGTTATCGAGTTATGTTACACCGGAACCAGACCTTGGGGCAGCGGCGACAGATGCATTTTTTGCTGCATTGGAGGGGAGGGGAAATTGTTTATTTACGCATTCCCTCCTTTCCTGCCTCATCAGTCGGGTATTATGGAAATACAACAGACTCTGCATCTGGAATTGGTAGTACCCGATTGGCCTACACAACCATGGTTCCCAGTGGTATCAAACATGGAATCAGAGACATGAACATCCCATCTGTTCTGGAATATCTGGCAGGCCTCCACTACGATGAGGGGCTCAGTTACAGTGCCATCAACTGCGCCAGAAGTGCCCTATCGACTTACCTATGGCAGGGGACAGACCATTACACTGTTGGGACTGACCCACTGGTACAAAGCCTATGAAGAGTACCAGATACTCCCATATATGGGATGTGAGCATAATCCTGAAGATGCTCAGGAATTGGTCTCCAGCAACAGTTCTGTCCTTACACAGACTGACATTAAAACGGTCATGCTAATGGTATTGGTCACGGCACAGAGGATACAGTCACTGCAAAACAAGACTGGACAACATGACTTTCTCAACGGAAAATATTACGTTTTATATTTATGAGATAGTAAGCAGAACAGAAAAAGGGATCAGCAGGCCTCTATATACAATTAGGTCATACCCAACAGATGACCGTCTGTGTATAATAAAACATCTGTCGTTACACATGGAGAAAACGAATATCCTAAGAGGCAATGAAAAGGCACTTTTGGTCAGCCACTAGCAACCACACCAAGAGTGATGGTCCAGACCATCTCAAGATGGCTGAAACAGTTGCTAAACACAGGCTGGGGTGGATACAAAATTTTTAAAAATCTCTTTCCACCAGAGCTGCAGCTACATCGGCAGTGATACAGTTGGATGTACCAATGGACCAAATCCTCAAGGCAGCAGGATGGTCTGGAGGGGGAAAACATTCCAATTATTTGTAATAAACCAGTAATGAAACCTGGAACATTTGCAGAAACAATTTAAGTTCTGTAAATTAATTTAAACCCATATAAAGGGGTTATAAACTTGTGTTAAAAACTTTATGATTTCAATGTCGAATTCATGTCCAAATTATGTTAACACAATCCTCCCAACAGTCAAGGCAGACGTGATGCATGGACTCGTTCCACGGCATGAAATCACAGAGCTTTAAAATCTTCACGTAGTCACTCACGTGACTCCGAAGTAAAATAGTAAGATTAAGCGAGAACTTACCAGTTTGAAGTTTGATCTGTATTTTATGAGGAGTTACGATGAGGGATTACGTGCCCTCCGCTCCCACCCTGATCATATACTTAACTGGTACCTCTTCTCTAATCTTACTATGTTTAGTCATTACAGTTATCTGTGATTCCACACCGCTGCTTTGAAGAATGACACGCATGCGCCTGGTGGGCTTCTTCACGTAATCCCTCATCGTAACTCCTCATAAAATACAGATCAAACTTCAAACTGGTAAGTTCTCGTTTAATCTTACTATTAAGTCTGTATCTTGTGATAGATTGGCAAATCTTATTTGGCACTGGTGTATTGCGAGGGACATTTGGGTCTCAGCTATCTACCTACCAGATAGATACAACACGGTGGCGGCCACCAGATCGCGGATATTCAATGACAACACAGAATGGATGTTGAAACGTGCAGTATTTAACGACATAATCGCCCGATACGGCATCCCGGATATTGATTTGATTGCAACCAGATTAAATCACCAGTTACCCAAATATGTGTCATGGGAGCCAGACCCAGGGGTGGTGGCAGTAGATGCGTTTTCTCTACATTGGGGAGGAATATTTTTGTATGCGTTTCCCCCATTTTGCATCATCGGCCGATGCTTGGCAAAAATCAAGCAAGACAACGCCACAGGTATTTTGGTAGTGCCTGACTGGCCTACACAGTCTTGGTTTCCACAAGTCCTGGGAATGATTACACAGCCTTTCATGGCTGTTCCCAAGAGCAGGAAACTACTCGTTCACCCAGTAACGGGGAGTAACCATCCACTTCATGACCGAATCCATTTATTGGTTTGCAGATTCTGAGGAGACCATACCTGGGACTCGGACTGTCTAATCGAACTGTGGATGTGATAACAGCAGCCTGGAAGGACAGTATACAAAAACAGTACGTCTCTCACATCAAGAAGTGGGAGATTTTCTGTTCTGTCTCAAACATCTCGTATGATACAGCACGCATTACGAATGTCCTGGAGTTCCTATCTGCCCTGTACTATGACCAAAAATTAAGCTACAGTGCCAACAATAGTGCCAGAAGCGCACTATCATGAACATGAACATTGACCCATGCATCTGTCACTGGATTCACAGCTTTCTCTGGAACAGGCAACAGAGGGTGAGGATCAACAATAACACATCCTCCCCTCTGTTCCTCGGTACAGGCACACCCCAAGGCTGTGTTCTCTCACCCTGGCTATTCTCCCTTTACACAAACCAGCTCACATCCCACCACAGCTCTGTCAACCTGTACAAGTACGCGGAGGATTCATCACCAACAACCAAGAAACTGAATACCGTGCACAGGTCAACCAAGCAGTGACCTGGTGCACAGACCATGATCTCTTACTCAACTCATCAAAAACAAAAGAACTCATCATCGACCCAAGACGCCAGCCATCCCCCAAAACTCCTGTGCTCATTAAAGGTGAATCCATCTCCATCACTGACACATTCAAACTCCTTGGAACCCACATCAGCAACAACCTCAAATGGAGGACAAACGCAGACCACATCTATGGAAAAGCCCAGCAAAGACTTTTCCATCTCCGACAGCTCAGGAAGTTCAGAGTAAGGTCTCATCTCATGCTCTGCTTCTATACAGCCATCATCGAAAGCATCCTCACTTCATCCATCACAGTCTGGTTCGGCAGTCTCGACTCACTCTCCCGGAAGAAATTACAGCGCATCATCAACAGAGCATCCAAAATTATTGGCTTACCCCTACCATCCCTTGAATCACTTTACCACAAACGGACACTACACAGAGCCCGCAAGATCATCTCTGATCCTACTCACCCTGCACACTATGCCTTTCAGCTACTGCCCTCTGGGAGGCGTTACAGGACAATTGCCTCCAAAACAAACCGCTTCAAAAACAGTTTAATTCCCACTGCAATTAACATTTTAAACTCTGTACGGTGAGGAATAAGAATAAGCATGGCCCTTATGTATTATGTAATGTGTCTGTCTGTATGTATATCTATGTTATATGTTTACTGTTTGATGAAATGTTGGAAGCTGTACTGATAACAAATTCCACCAGCCTGGCTGTGTGGTCATTACAATACAATACAATATAATCCTCCCTTTTAATGCTGGGATCGGGGCACCAGTCAGTAGGGAAGCAGGTTCATGAAGGGCATTTTTAATTCCATACCACCCAGGCCACGGTACACGGACATATGGGATGCCAGCGTGGTGCTTACACTGCTTCACCAGTGGGCGTCAGCTTCCTCCCTACCCTTATCCAAGCTCACCTTTAAGGTGGTCATGCAGATGGCGCAGGTAACTGCGCAGCGAGTCCAGACGTTGCACAAGCTGCGCCTCGACAACATGACCACCAATGTAAATAACCATATAACCATATAACCTTTTTCATATATGACTTGATCAGAGCAGGCCAGGGGTGCCAGGGCTCAAGCTAGAATTCCTGGCATACCCCGAGGATCCACGGTTGTGTGTCGTGTCACATATACACCATTACATAAAAGTCACCAAGGGCCTCAGAGGCTCTGAGCTATTGGTCTTAATCAGTTACAAAAAGTCTTACCACAAGGTATCAGTACAGACCATTTCCAGATGGTTAAAGGAGGTACTGGCGAGTGCAGGAGTGAACATTGTCAATTTCAAATCTCACTCCACCAGGGCTGCATCTACGTCGGCAGCGAGGGCAATGGACGTTCCCCTCGACAACATCCTAGCGGCTGCAGGATGGGCCAATGAACGGATGTTCCACCGATATTTCAACAAACCTATTGCCGGACCTGGGGTGTTTGCACGTACCATTTTAGATTCTGTTTTGTAGTTTCCCCCAGGATGGGAGGGGTAACTATTATTTTCTTTCTATTTATAATTAAAGCATCAGTATTGTTACCTAACTAGGTTATGTCTGAATGCTTTACTCTTTTGCACTCATCCATGGTCAATCCATTCAGTGTGTGACGCCTGGACTCATATACGGCGTGAAATCACAGAGCTTTAAAATCTTCACGTTGTCACTCACGTGACTCCGAAGTAAAATAGTAAGATTAAACGAGAACTTACCAGTTTGATGTTTGATCTTGATTTTATGAGGAGTTACGATGAGCGATTACGTGCCCACCGCTCCCGCCCTCATATTATCAAGGTCATCTGGTAGTTCCAGTTCTCCAAATCTTAATATCCTCAGGTCAACTTCTCTTATCTGTGATTTCACACCGCTGCTTTGAAGATTGATGCGCATGCAGACTGACAACCCTTCTTCACGTAATCGCTTATCATAACTCCTCATAAAATCAAGATCATACTTCAAACTGATAAGTTCCCTTTTAATCTTACTATTATCGTAGCCTTGACAAAGATAAGGTTTAGCACTACACGCTACGAATCCCAGTTGTGGAAACACTGGTATCGTTGTCTCGTTGTAGGACACTGATCTTTCTTTTTATTCTGGATTTTAAATCATGTATTGTGTCCCAGCATCACACGGGAGGAGGGCTGGTCACCCAATTCAATATTCCACCAGTCTACCAATTCCAATATTGCTCGCCAGTGGGGGTGGGGGGGGGGGGTCTTTTGCGCTAGTATGGGTCTTGTGGGCTGAAGGTACTGGTTTCCAGAGGGCTAGTATAGACATTGTGGGCCGAATAGATTCTTGAGTTGGCAGCTCAGTCACTGAGGCCTGGCAGTACAGTCACTTGGACCTGCCAGGCTAGCAGCTGTAAAACTGCCAGAAATTGTGCCCAAAACAGGTGACAGACTGTGTGAGAGTGAAGGGGTAGAGGGTGGACTGAATGGATTATTGGGCTGGCAGTTCAGTCACTTACAGCTGGTGGGCTGGTATTTCACTTACTCACGGCTCGTGGGCTGGCAGTGCAGTCACTCACGCCTGGTACGCTGGCAGTTCACTTAGTAACCCCTCCTCCCTTCACCCCCCCCCCCCCCGCTCCCACTCTGCTCCTTGCCATTCCTCCCCACCCCCCACGCATTCAGTGCATCTCCCCACAACCTCCCCCCATGCACTCTTAGTGGCTCTCCCACAGAGCAGCCATTCCTGCCTATTAGGTTCTCATTGTGATGAAGAACACACAGGCATCAAAAGTGGAAAAAGGATTCATTAAAGTTTAAAATGTGAATGACTCGTAAAATATAACAATTTAAATGTTAAAGAAGAGAATTATTAAGTTATTTCTTGTTGTGTCTCTTGTTGCGTCTTTTGTTGTGTTCTGCTGCTCACTGTCTCTTGATGGCTATTTGCTGTTGATAAAAAGAGGCAATTTTAATATAGAGAAATTCAGCGGTCAAATTTTTAGATAGAAAATCTGAGAATTTATCTCAGAAGTCATCATTCAATGAAACATGCTTTTAATGACAACATTCTTGGTCGATGTTCCATCCTTCAGGAAAACTTTGACATTTCCCTTCATCTTTCCTCGGCTAAGAGCCGCATATAGTTTCCATGCTTAAATCACCAGTTACGCTAATATGTGTCATGGGAGCCAGACTCAGGGGCGGTGGCAGTAGATGCGTTTTCTCTACATTGGGGAGGAATATTTTTGTATACGTTTCCCCATTTTGCCTCATCGGCCGATGCTTGGCAAAAATCAAGCAATACAATGCCACAGGACTTCCGGTGACGCCATGACAGTGAAGGCTGTGTAAATGACCTGCTCCCCGGGAGGCCCTCCTCAAACCAGCCATAAGAAAGAAAAATACTGTGATTTACGAGGAGAAAGGAGTGTTAACGGCTGTCTGAACATGATGGGTCGACATAAAGCATCCGAGCGTGGAGGAAAAGGAAAGAATGAAGGTCAGAAGCTGACAGACTGCCCGCAAGAAGACGCCGAGTCTGATAAGGAAACCTCGTCAATTTTCTCCGAGTTGAGAGAATTGAGAAAAGAACATAGAGAAGCCTCAGAAGAGATACAAAACAGAGATTAATGAGTGGAGGATAAAATGAAGGATTTAACAGCTCAAATGGAAAAGCTGGAAGGAAAATTGAAGGAAATGGAGGTCAGAGTAAGTTCAACAGAAGATAAGGAAATGAGACACGAGAGAGTGATTAACTACCTGTTACAGAGAGAAGCTAAGTTAGCAGAGAAATGCCTGGACCTGGAAAATCGAGCGAGGCGTAAAAATGTGCGGATATATGGAGTCACAGAGGGATAGGAAAAAAAGGACATGCTCCAGTTTGTAAATGAACTGTTGAGGAATTCCCTAGAACTCCCGGAAGATTTAATTATTAATATAGAGAGAGCACATAGGTCCCTCGCAGCTAGACCGAGTGCAGAGCTAGCCCCACCAAGATCTATAATAGTCAGATTTTTACATTATTATACGAAAGATCTCGTGTTGCAACAGGCTTGGAAGCAGCGAAAGATAATATATGATGGGGACAGAGTGTATTTTGATCAAGACTACTCGCCAGAAGTCCAGAGAAAGCGCAAGGAGGTACGACAGGTGATTAAGTAACTACGGGAGAAAAATATTAAAGCCAAGTCCATTCCCGGCGCAGCTCAAGATCTTCCTAGATTCTGGAGTTAAATCCTTCAGGACATTGACTGAGTCAGTACCTACACTGGAGAAGATGGGGATTTACATTTACATTTACGTCCAGAGATGTGTTGAATTAATATGATTGGAGATCCTTTTTTTAACTCCAATTTGTGTGGTGGTAATCCAGAGAGCTCGAGTGAATCGAGGAATCCTGTTGGGAAGTAGGTAACATGAGTTCCCTCAGTGACAACATTGAAAGAAAAGTACTCCTTAATGATTCCAGGGAAGCGTCTGATGCATGTAGAATTGATGCTTCTCATGGTTTCGTTGTGAGGAACCAAGATACAATTGTTGGAGAATAATTCTGCCGGATTGTCAAATGTGGGATAGATAAAATCAATACAATCCTCCAGTGTTTCTGCTGATAGAAGCATGTCTTGTGGGAATTCAATTTCATCGTCGTAATTCTTTAAAATCTTGTCTTCTCCAACTTTCAACAAAAATTGAGAATATTCGCCTTCTCCCTCTGTCAATCGCATATTTGTGTGCAATTGAAACTTGGTGAAAAGTCTCCACAAGTAGGGTTTCTTGATGCAGGCATTTACAACATCAGCATCATTTCCCCTTTTCACCACAGCAAGTAGTTGTCGAAAATCGCCACAACAAACGATAAGAATGCCACCAAAAGGCTTAGTGTTGCTGCAGACATCTTGAAGAGTTCTGTCCACCTCTTCAAAGCTTTCTCTCCTAATCATTGGACATTCATCCCCAACAATGACTTTCACTTGCCTCATGAAATGTGCCATCTTGGAGTTCTTCTCAATGTTGCAGAATGTATCCTCGGCCACTTGGATGGGCATCTTGAATCGAGAATGTGCAGTTCTTCCACCAGGCATTAATGTAGCTGCTATCTCAGAGGATGCTACAGCAATAGCCACATCACGTTGAACGCTAACTTTTCCTGACAAGATGTTGAAAAAGCAGCCTAAAGACAATTTCAGATGTTAATAAACATTGAAGAATTTGTGCAGCCAAGGGAGGGGGACAGCTTCAGGCTGGGGCTCTCGTGGGCTGATGAGAAAAGGGAGGTGGTGTACTCCAGTGGGCGGTTTCAGTTGGGGACGGGAGGGGGCGCATCCTATAGCCAGGCAGAGGGCAGCGTCGAGGTGGGGGATGTCAGTGGGGGTGGGGGGGGGGGGGGGCGGTGAGCGACTTACTCATGATCTCCGGACTCACTCAATGCCTTGGGATTAACTCATGGCCTTTGGACTGACTCACGGCTTGCGGACTAACTGACGCCCGACTTCTGGAGTCACGTCTGACTTTTGTAAAGTGAAAACTGTAACATCTACATTGAGGAACAGCTTCTTCCTGACAGCCATCTGGTTATTAAACATAACAAATAAGCTCTGATCTACAAAATACTATATTAAGGGGTTGAACAGGCTAGATGCAGGAAGATTGCTCCCGATGTTGGGGAAGTCCAGGACAAGGGGTCATAGCGTAAGGATAAGGGGGAAATCCTTTAAAACCGAGATGAGAAGAACTTTTTTCACACAGAGAGTGGTGAATCTCTGGAACTCCCTGCCACAGAGGGTAGTCGAGGCCAGTTCATTGGCTATATTTAAGAGGGAGTTAGATGTGGCCCTTGTGGCTAAGGGGATCAGAGGGTATGGAGAGAAGGCAGGTACGGGATACTGAGTTGGATGATCAGCCATGATCATATTGAATGGCGGTGCAGGCTCGAAGGGCCGAATGGCCTACTCCTGCACCTAATTTCTATGTTTCTATGTTTCTATATTATTTGTACTATTTGTTATTTGTTGATCACCCACACCCTCCACCTCACACAGACACTCACACACAGACTCACACACATACACACACACACAGACTCTCACACACACACACACACACACACACACACACAGACCCTCACACACACACACAGACTCATTCACACACACACACGCAGACTCATTCACACACACACAAACTCACTGACACACACACAGACATGCAGAGTCATATATACACACACTCATATTCACACACACAGACTCGTACACACACACAAACTCATACATACAGACACACACAGACTCATTCACACATACACACACAGACTCATTTGCACACACACACACAGACTCATTCACACACACACACAGGTTCATTCACACACACACAGACTCATTCACACATGCACACACAGACGCATTCACACATACACACAAACTCATATGTACACACACAGACTCATACATACACACACACTCATATACACACACACACTCATTCACACATAAACACACATATACACACACAGACTCATTCACACACACACACAGAGTCATTCACACATACACACACAGACTCATTCACACACACACACACACACAGACTCATTCACACACACACACAGATTCATTCACACATACACACACAGACTCATTCACACACACACAGTCATTCACACACACACACACACACTACGAAAGACTATATTATTTGTACTATTTGTTATTTGTTGATCACACACACCCTCCACCTCACACAAACACTCACACACAGACTCCCACACATACACACACAGACACACACACGCAGACTCACTGACACACACACACACACACAGACTCACTGACACACACACACAGACATGCAGTCATATATACACACAGACTCATATACACACACACACAGACTCGTACACACACACACACTCATACATACACACACAGACCCATTCACACACATACACAGACTCATTCACACACACACAGACTCATTCACGCATACACACACACACACAGACTCATTCACACACACACTCATTCACACATACCCACACACACACAGACTCATTCACACATACACACAGACTCACACACACACACACACACACACACACACACACACACACACACACACACACACACACATACTCATTCACACATACACACACATACTCATTCACACATACACACACAGACTCATTCATACTCACACACACACACACTCATTCACACACACACACACAGACTCATTCACACACACACACAGACTCATTCACACACACATTCACCCACAGACACAGAATCATTCACACACACAGACTCATTCACACACACACACACACACACACACACACACACACACACACACACACACACACACTAATTCGCACACACACACACAGACTCATTCACACACACACACACACAGACTCATTCACACACACAGACTAATTCGCACACACACAGACAGACTCATTCACACACACACAGACTCATTCACACACACACATTCACACACCCAGACATACAGGCCCGGCGTGGCTTAAACGGCCTCAGGACTTACTATCGCCCGCCGGGGGCTTTAACATCGGAGCACCAGTTCGCCTCGACACTGCAGTTGGACTGTTGGACCACGGGAGAAGGAACAAAGGGAAGAGATAAAGACTTTGCCTTCCATCACAGTGAGGTGTTGTTGGAGACTCACTGTGATGGATGTTTATGTAAACTGTGTTAAGTGTGGGTCTTGGATTGTTTTGTAATGTAAAAAACTGTAGAAATGATATTTCGTTCAAACCTAGGTTTGAATGACAATAAATTGTATTCTATTCATTCACACACACAGACTCATTCACACACACACACACACATTCACACACACACTCATTCACTCACACATTTGCACACACACACACAGACTCATTCACACACACATTCACACACACACACATTCACACACACACAGACTCATTCACACACACACATACTCATTCACACACACATTCAATTCAATTCAATTCAATTCAACTTTATTGTCATTGCACAAATACGAGTACAGGTACAACGAAGTTTAGCGTCTGGTCATAGTGCAAGATAGTAGAAATAAAAATACTGGTAAACAATGTGTGGACTGTGGATGAATTAAACTGGTACATAGGCAAATAACTGTATACAAATGGGAGAGTCTAAAGATTGCTAGCGACGGGACTGTGAGTTCAGCAGTGTAATGGTGTTATTGAAAAAGCTGTTCCTCAGCCTGCTTGTGGGAGACCTGAGGCTCCTGTACCGCCTCCCTGATGGGAGGAGGGCAAATAGTCCATGGTTAGGGTGAGAGGGGTCCTTGATGATTTTCCCGGCCCGTCTCAGACACCGTTTGCGGTGGAGGGCATCCATGGCAGGGAGCGGGGCACCGATGATGTGCTGAGCGGTTTTCACCACCCCTTGCAGTGCCTTCCTGTCAGCTGCGGTGCAGCTGCTGTACCATACCGTGAAGCAGGTGGTCAGGATGCTTTCGATGGTACAGCGGTAGAAGTTGGACAGGATCTGGGGGGACAGGTGAGCTTTCTTGAGCCTCCTCAGAAAGTAAAGGCGCTGCTGCGCCTTTTTGATCAATTTGGTGGTATTGAGGGACCAGGACAGATCCTCTGAGATGTGTACCCCGAGGAATTTGTAGTTGGAGACTCGCTCCACCTCAGTCCCATTTATGTGGATTGTCTGCCACCATATGTCTGCCACCTCTAGTCTTCCTGAAGTCAACGATGATTTCCTTCGTCTTCTTTGAGTTGAGGACGAGGTTATTGTTGGCACACCAGGCTGCCAGGTTCTGAACCTCCTCCCTATAGGCTGATTCGTTGTTGTCCCTGATCAGTCCTACCACCGTGGGGGCATCGGCAAATTTTATGATGGCTTTGGAGCCATACTTAGGGACGCAGTCATGGGTGAAGAGGGAGTAGAGGAGAGGGTTGAGCGCACAGCCCTGTGGTTCAGTGTTAGAGTGGAGGAGGTGAGGTTGTTGATCCTAACAGACTGTGGTCTGTTGGTGAGGAAATCCAGTGTCCAATTGCAGAGGGAGGTGGTGATGCCAAGTCCACTGAGTTTGGTGATCAAGCTGGCGGGGATGACAGTATTAAATGCGGAGCTGAAGTCGATGAATAACAACCTGTTGTAGGAGTTGTTGTTGTCCAGGTGGGTCAGGGCAGAGTGTAGAGCCGCAGATATGGCGTCCTCTGTAGACCTGTTGGTCCGGTAGGCAAACTGGTGGGGGTCCAGTGTGGGGGGGGAGGCTGGCATTGAGGTGAGCCAAGATCAGCCGCTCAAAGCACTTTGCGATGATGGGGGTGAGTGCCACTGGGCGGAAGTCGTTGAGACTCCCTGAAGCTGACTGTTTGGGCACTGGCACAATGGTTGAGGTCTTGAGGCAAGTCGGGACGACACCCTGGGCCAGTGACAGATTGAAAATGTCAGTGAAGACCAGGGATAGTTGTCCAGCACATGCCCTGAGCACACGCCCGGGGATGCCATCGGGGCCGGCAGCTTTGTGCTCATTCACTTTGCTCAGTGCACCTTGTACAGCAGAGGTGGAGAGACTGAGGGGTTGTTCATTCAGGGGTGGGGCAGCTTTGAAGGCTGGTGTTTTGTTGTCCCGGTCAAAACTAGCATAGAAGTAGTTTAGCTCGTCAGGAAGGGAGGCGTTGTCTCGGGGGGGGGGGGGGGTGTTAACTTTATTGTAGTCGGCAGTGGACTTGCTGCCTTGCCACATGCGTCTGGGGTCAGAGTTGTTCTGAAAATGCTCCTCGATCTGCCATTTGTATTTGAGTTTAGTGTTCCTGATTCCCTTTTTCAGGTTGGCCCTGGATGAGCTGTATCCCTCAGCGTCGCCGGATCTAAAAGCGGCATCGCGAGCCTTTAGCAATAGTCTGACCTCTCTGCTCATCCACGGCTTCTGATTAGGGAAGGTCTTTCACACACACATTCACACACACACAGACTCATTCACACACACATTCACACACACACACATTCACACACACACACAGACACATTCACACTCACACACACACATACATTCACACACCCACACAGACTCATTCACACACACACACACACAGACTCATTCACACACACACACACAGACTCATTCACACACACACAGACTCATTCATACGCACACAGACTCATTCACACACACACAGACTCATTCACACACACACACAGACTCATTCACACACAGACTCATTCACACATAGACTCATTCACACACACAGACCCATTCACACACACACAGACTCATTCATACACACACAGACTCATTCACACACATACACACACACAAACTCATTCACACACACACACTCACACACACACTCACACACACTCACTCACACACACACACACACACACACACACACACACACACACACACACACACACACACACACACACACACACACACACACACACACACACACACAGACTCATTCACACACACACACCCAATACTAAAATGCCAAGTAACCTCAGAACGTGTTGAAAAGACAGTGTGTAAAACGAATCTTTAAA
Source organism: Amblyraja radiata (assembly GCF_010909765.2). Lineage (NCBI taxonomy): Eukaryota > Metazoa > Chordata > Chondrichthyes > Rajiformes > Rajidae > Amblyraja > Amblyraja radiata. The sequence goes on from NC_045968.1 coordinate 61,966,078, forward strand.
TTATAAAATTAAACGCTGTCCTGATCTAATAAAATGTTTATTCATGCTTTATCCATCCGAAACTGTTGCAACCATTTTAAAAGCCAAGACAAACAAATTTGCAAACTCTTTACAACCAATACATTTTCTGAAAACATTTTTTAACAGCCAAGAGAAACAAATTTGCAAACTCTTTACAACCAATACATTTTCTGAAAACATTTTTTTAAAGCCAAGAGAAACAAATTTGCAAACTCTTTGCAACCAATACATTTTCTGTAAACATTTTTTTTGAAACCAAGTGAAACAAATTTGCAAACTCTTTACAACCAATACATTTTCTGAAAAAAACACACAGACACACACACTCACAACCAATACTAAAATGCCAAGTAACTTCAAAACGTGGTAAACATAGTCTGTAAACCGAATGATTCAAACGTTTAAAGCCTCCTGTAGAGGTTGCTGCTGAAGCAAAAACATGCTTTAAATAACGTCCAACAAACACACTTACCATAGACAGAGCAGTCAGCTCTCTTGAATTATTCAACGACGTCTTCACTCTGTGTCTTCTGCAGTCAGCGCCATCTTGCCACGAACTGGAAATGATGCACTCAATGCCATCTTGCCGCTAACCGGAAATGACGTGATCGGCGCCATCTTGCCACTAAGCGGAAGTCACGGAATGAGCGCCAATTTTGCAATTAAACACAGTCCTGATCTAATCAAATGTTTATTCATGTTTTATCCATCTGAAAATTGTTGCAACCATTTTAAAAGCCAAGACAAACAAATTTGCAAACTCTTTACAACCAATACGTTTTCTGAAAACATTTTTTTTAAGCCAAGAGAAACAAATTTGCAAACTCTTTACAACCAATACATTTTCTGAAAACATTTTTTTTAAACCCAAGAGAAACAAATTTGCAAACTCTTTACAACCAAAACGTTCAGTGTTATTCGCAGCTCAGAGAGCCGTGACCCTCTGGCTTCCTGGGACTGGCAGAGACTGAGTGAGGCACGACACTTCTGGGTTTTATAGTCCCTCCCCCTGCCGCCATCGGGGGCAGCAGAGAAAATGGCGAATTGTTTTAAACCATTAATATTTCTCTGATTTTTCATCGATGAGAAAAATCCTCTGGTCCTGGAGGCGGAGGGGGGCTCTGAGCGAGGAGGCCCAAAATGTCTCGGAAATTGTAGCACAGTGGGCTAAAGGCGTTCAAGATCAGACGTTTAGTAATATAGATACTAAGCTTTTATATGTATTTTATGGTGTTTTTATATGCAATGTATTTTATGTAATGTCGTCCCTTGTCTGGACCTTGAGTCTGAAATAAAGTTTAATAATAATAATATATGCATTTGGATAGGCAGGCACCAATTAATGATAGTCAGCATGGTTTTGTACATGGGAGATAGTGTCTTATGAATCTGATTGAGATTTTTTGAGATGTGACCAAAAAGGTTGATGTAGATGTTGTCTATATGGACTTCAGCAAAGCATTTGATAAGGTTCCAGGTGCTGGGCTGCCTGGGAAGATGAGATTGCATGGGATCCAGGGAGAGCTAGCCGACTGGATAGAGAATTGGCTTCATAGAAGGGAGCAGTGGGTGGAAGGTTGTTTTTTTCAGATTGGAGGCTGTGACTAGTGCGGTGCTGGGGCCCATTGCTGTTTGTCGTCTATATCAACAATTTCGAGGAGTACAAGTTATGGTTAGTAATTTTGCAGATAACATTAAAGTGGGTGGAATTGAAGATAGTGAAGATGTTTATCCAAAATGTCAGCAGGATGTTAACTAGTTGGGCAAGAGGGCAGAGGAATGGTTGGTTTTAATGCAGATAAGTGTGAGGTGTTGCATTTTGGGCAGGGCAGGGCATGTTCTGCACATGAATGGGAGGGCCCTGAGCAGTGTTGCAGGGCAGAGGGATTTAGGAGTGCAGTGAGATTGTTCCCTGAAAATGGTAATTGGCCTTCATCTACAGGTTATTGAATATCGAGGTTGGGCTGTTGTGTTAACAAGGCATTGTTGAGACCGCACTTAGAGTATTGTGTTCAATTTTGGTAACCCTGATGTTAAACTGGAAAGAGTGCATAGAGGATTTACAAGAATGTTGCCCATACTTGAGAGCCTGAGCTATAGGGAGTTTGAGTAGGCTGGGACTTTATTCCTGATCTGGGAACAATTAGTTCAGGAGTCTGGTAGATGTGGGAGGAAGCTGTTATTAAGTCTGGATAGCCGGGCTTTCAAGCTCTTGTATTTTCAGGTAGAAGAGAGAAAAGGGAATGGTCAAGGTGGTGGGATCCTTAACTATATCTCCAGTCTTACTAATGCAACATATTGTGGAGAGGATGAGAGGTGATCTTGTAGAGATGAATCATGAGGGGAATAGATTGGGTAATTGCACAGAGTCTTTTACCCAGAGAATGGGAATCAGAAAACCAGAGGAGTTAGGTTTAATGTGAGAGGTCAAAAATGTAATAGAAATCTGAGGGGAATTTTTTTCCACACAGAGGATGGTGGGTATATGGAATGAGCTGCTAGAGGAGGAAATTGAGGCAGGTACTAAAGCAACATTTAAAAGGTAATTTGGCATTTAAAAAATATCACACGATTATAATACTAGCTTAAGCTAAATGGCTCCTACAGGTACATGGATAGGAAGGTGTTAGAGGGATTTGAGCCAAACACGGGCAGGTTGGACTAGCATTGATGGAGCATCTTGGTCAGCATCAAAGGGCCAGTTTCCATGCTGTATGTGGAGCCACTGTTAAATGAATATTTGTTGTGGCGTGACGTGTTACTTGATGCTTTCACATTACATGGAGTTGTTATTAATTTCTGCACGTTGTATTTACTAAGGTTGATTTCAGTTTCCTGTTTCAGGATTGGTGCTACTCAATCAGTACTCTTTTATCTCATCCATCTGGTGAGCACAACAACATATTTTGCTGCATCTGTCTACATTATCTTTTTTGCACTGGGGACATACAGAGGTCACACTTCTACTGTGTAACTCATTATATCATGAGTTTGTGTATTATGCATCTGTACCCGACGGTGAAATGAGTGTCCGTCTGTCTTTCCAGTGCACAAGCGGCATGTACAGTTGACGGCTTTCTTTGTATTCTTCACGCTACTCAGCTTCATCACTTTGTTGTCTGCATCACTTCTGTATTTTTGATCCAGGTCAGTATCCCAATTCACATTTGGATCTGTTTATTGTCAAATACACCAGGGGGCAATGTCCATACAGTCATGAGGATATTACAGCAATAAATACAAGCTCAATAGAGCAGAATGGTGCAAGATTGTAATGCAATATGAAATAGTGCACAAAAAAAGAATGACAATAACAGAATGAGGTAAAGTTATGAGTAAGAGTGTGCGGCAGCCCTGTAGGGACAATACGTTCAGGAGTCTGATAGACGTGAGAAGAAGCTGTATTTAAGTCCGGATGTCTGGGATTTCAAGCTTCTGTATCTTCAGAAGGTAGAACAATGAAAAGGGAATAGTCAGGGTGACAGGATCCTTGATAATATTTCCTGGCTTACTAAAGCAACGTAGCATGAAGATGAAGTGTCACACCTGTGTTAGACTGGGCTGTGAACACTGCCTTCTGCTGGTTCAAGTGGTGAATAGCAGAGCAGTAGATATGCCAGGCTGCAATGCATCACGTTAGAATACTTTCAAGAGTTCAAAAGAGTTTTATTGTCATGTGTCCGTGATAGGACAATGAAATTCTTGCTTTCCTTTAGCATACCAGAACATAGTAGGCATGAATACTGAACAGATCGGTGTGTCCATATACCATTGCATAAATATATACACATTCTGTCGAGCATCTGTATTAGTTCGTGGGAACTAAATCCCCATATTTTTCTGTAGACAAATTACAAAAGTGTCTATATTAAAATTCTCACATCCGTCCCATTTCATGCTCAATATCAGGGAAGAGCTGAAACAACTGCGATGCGTTGATCTTGAAAAGCAAACTCTGTTCTGGCATGTAGTTCATATTTTTTCGCACACGTTTTGATTTCCTTTTCTAGAGTTTCCCATCGTGTACAGGATTATCAAAAGCTTTGGATTTTTAATGGTGGTAGCAATGATCGTTTATATTCTCATGGTTTACTTGCATCCTGAAACAAAACTCCAACGATCGTTTTTGATTAAGAGGAGTAAGTTTAAACTATTATGTTTGAATATTTTTGCAGATACTCTTCTCCAACTTGTATCATGTTGGAATATTTTGCTTCTGTAATTGCAGGCAGGAGCCCAACGTTTTGGATGACCTCATTGTTCTTGGATGACACATTAGCTGTAAGAGTTTGCAAAAAAGCTTGGATTTTATCATTTAATTCAGTCATATCAGGATATTGTGGATGACCAATGTTAAACATTGAGCAATAAATCTCCAAGGCAGGATGATGTGTGGCCAGTAGGATGTTGAGGACAGTTTCCAATGAAGCTGTTCATGAGGTCATGAGTCATAGGAACAGAATTAGGCCATTCGGCCCATCAAGTCTACTCTGCCATTCAATCATGGCTGATCTATCTCTCCCTCTTAATCCTATTCTCTTGCCTTCTCCCCATAACCTCTGATATCGTACTAATCAAGAATATCTATCTATCTCTGCCTTAAAAATATCCATTGACGGTTTCCTTGGCCTTCTGTGGCAACGAATTCCACAGATTCAACACCCTCTGATTAAATAAATTCCTCCTCACCTCCATCTTAATGGAATGTCCTTTAATTCTGAGGCGATGACCACTAATCCTAGACACACTCTCTAGTGAATAATTCTTCTCCATACCTACTGAATCCAAGCCTTTCACTACTCGATACATTTCAATGAGGTCTCCCTCATCCTTCTTAACTCCAGCGAGTGCAGGCCCAGTGCCGTCAAACGCTCATCATAGGTTAACCCACTCATTCAGGGATGATGCTGCTAAAGCTCCTCTGGACCCTCTCCAGTGCCAGTACACACCCTTCCTCCAATATGGTGACCACAATTGTTCACAATATCCAAATGTGGTCAGACCAGCACCTTATAGTGCCTCAGCATTACATCCCAGTTCTTGTCTTTTTCCATAGTAGAGCTGATGATTATTGTAATATTGCATAGTTGGCTGAATATTGCAGTAGGGTGATCTGGGAGGGATGGACATCCACTCCACAGCTGAAAGTCCAAGCCAGATGACTTCCAAGCATTTACAATTGTCCTCTGGGCTGGCCTCCTACAGAGGGCATGGACAATATCGTGGAAATCTGAATCTACATGAATTACATTTACAGTTTTGTCCAGAGCAAAACCAACTTGTAATCCAGTTGATCCTCACCCCAAAACATCAACTGTCGATTGATTCTCTGAGTTCACCCAGCAATTTTGTTTCGTTGCTCCTGATTCCAGCATCTACAGTCTCTTGTGCCTCCAACGTACTCTCCCACTACGGCAGCACTAATGCTTTATCCGTTTTCATTCACTTTCTCCGACACATTGCACTTAAATAGGTGAGGCATAGAAACATTCAAAATTAATAGGCATCAAATGGGATGAGAGTATTTGGGCCAAAAGACAGGCATGGCTGTGGTGTGCTGATGGGGATGTTTCACTGATTCTATTCAGAGCATCATTCAATAGACAATAGACAATAGGTGCAGGAGTAGGTCATTCGGCCCTTCGAGCCAGTACTGCCATTCAATGTGATCATGGCTGATCATCCCCAATCAGTACCCCGCTCCTGCCTTCTCCCCATATCCCCTGACTCCGCTTTTTTTAAGCGCCCTATCTTGCTCTCTCTTGAAAGCATCCAGAGAACCTGCCTCCACCGCCCTCTGAGGCAGAGAATTCCTCTGAGGCAGACTCACAACTCTCTGTGATAAAAAGTGTTTCCTCGTCTCCGTTCTAAATGGCTTACTCCTTATTCTTTTTTTTTTTTTTTTTTTTATATTTTATTTTATTAGAAGTAAGTACAGTCATATGGCACCAAAGTGCCAATATATATTTTCATAATACATTTTATGTACAACTTCTTTTTTTTTTTTTGTTACACTGAAAAAAGATTAGAATAAGAAAAAGAAGTTAGATAGTAAAGGATAGAAAGATGTGAAATATATAGTGTGTGAAAAAAGAAAACGAGTAAATGAAGAAAGTTGAGAGAGAGAATAGAGAAAAGAAAATAAAATAAAAAAGAAAAGGTGATCATTATTTATAATCTTGACCAACCCTCGTCCAGTCCTGAAACAGTTATTTTTTACAATTGTGTTGCACCATATGATTCCAAAAAAACGACGAATGGAGACCAACTCGTTATGAATTGGTCTGATTTATCCATTAGGAGGAATCGCATTTCCTCAAGATGAGCGGTGTCCAACATACTTGCAATCCACATTTTAAGCGTTGGTATTGATGTACCCTTCCAAAATTTAAGAATTAATTTTTTTGCTATTATTAAACCATAGTTAAGGAATAGATTTTGAGATGTGTTCAATTTATTCCCATCTTCCATTACGCCAAATATAATCATTTCAGTATTAGGTTCCATTCTTGTCTTGAATAATTTTGTAAATATTTCAAAAATATCATTCCAAAATCTATAAAGTTTTATGCAGGAAACTAAGGAGTGTGTTACAGTTGCCTTTTGGGCTAGACATTTATCACAAGTGGCGGATATATTTGGATAAAATTTGTTCAATCTTGTTTTTGAATAATATAATCTATGTACAATTTTAAATTGAATTAGATTATGTCTTACATTAATTGAACATTTGTGAATATATATCAGGTATTTTTCCCATTTAACCTTCGTAATTTTTATCATTAGTTCCCGTTCCCACTCTTCTCTAAGTACCTCTGTCGATGGTAGGTCTATATTTAGAATACTATTATATAAATATTATATTAATTTTTGTGAGTCAGCTTCAATATTCATTGCTTCTTCCAATAAGTCAGGAGTTACTTTTTGATATCCTTGTATATATTTTTTCACGAAATCGCAAATCTGAAGATATTTAAAATATTGGTTGTTTTTCAATTTAAATTTTAATTGTAGTTGTTGGAAAGATAGTAGGTTTCCCATTTCATACATATCCCCGATCCTTCTAATTCCGAGACTTTCCCATTGGTTATATGTCTTATCAATAAGAGATGGTTTAAATAAAGGGTTATTCACTATTGGCATTAACAGTGATAGATTTCTTAATTTTAAAGATAATTTTATTTGTTTCCAAATTCTTATTGTACCATATATAATTGGGTTCTTCTTATATATTGTGTTATTCAGTTTTTTGGGGGAGAAGAGGATCGTTCCTATATTACAAGGATGGCAATCGTCCTTCTCCATTTTTATCCATTCTGTCTGTTGGGTAGAACTATCCAACCAATAAATCATATTCTTAATATGCACTGCCCAGTAATAATACATAAAATTCGGAAGTGAAAGTCCCCCGACCTCTTTTGGTTTACATAAGTGTTTTTTTGTGATTCTATGTGATCTATAGTCCCAAATATAATTAGTAATATTAGAGTCTAATTTAAAAAAAAAATCTTTTGGTATATATACCGGTATAGATTGAAATAGGTATAGTAATTGTGGTAGGAAGGTAATTTTTATTGCATTTATTCTACCTAATAATGATAAGGGAAGTGTTTTCCAAAATTTAATCAACGTATTAAGTTTATTTAATAAAGGTATGAAATTAGCATTGAATAATGCTTTATATTTTCTAGTAATCTGAATACCCAAATATTTAAATTTTTCTGTTGCGATTTTAAAGGGGAACTTCAGTAAGTGTGTAGGTTCTTGAGGTTTTAATGTCATGATTTCACTTTTATTCCAGTTTATTCTATATCCAGAAAAAGACCCAAATTCTTCTATTAAGTTTAATAAATTTGGTATGCTCGTTTGTGACTTTGTAATATATAAAAGTATAACGTCTGCATATAATGAGGTTTTATTCTTTGAGTCCCTGGTATTATAGCCCTGAATATTCGGATGAATTCTTATACTTTCAGCCAGGGGTTCTATCATAAGGGCAAATAGCAGGGGTGATAGTGCACATCCCTGCCTATTACCCCTTGATAGTTGAAATTTTTGAGATAACATGTTATTAGTTAAAATTCTTGCCATTGGTTTATCATATAATAATTTTACCCATGTTATAAAATTCTCTCCCATATTAAATTTTTGTAGTACTTTATATAAGTATTGCCACTCTACCTGATCAAATGCTTTCTCTGCATCCAAAGAAATAATTGATATATCTTCTTCCTCTACTTTATGCGAGTACATTATATTAAACAGGCGTCTCAGATTATTAAATGAGTATCTTTTAGGTATAAACCCCGTTTGATCAGGGTTTATCAATTTACTAATATATTTGCTTAATCTTCTTGCTAAAATCTTTGCTAAAATTTTCTGATCTGTATTTAAAAGTGATATAACTCTGTACGAGCCCGGATCTTCTAAATCTTTATCTTTTTTTGGAATAAGCGTAATAGTTGATTCTGTTAGTGTTTCAGGTAGTTTGTTTTCTTTAAAAGCATGGGAGTATAAATTAAATAAATAAGGGGTTGTTATCTCCTGAAATTTTTTATAAAATTCATTATTAAAACCATCTGGTCCCGGTGTCTTACCATTTTTCAGCGATTTTATTGTTTCACCTATTTCTTTGATTGTAATTTGAGCTCCTAGTTCCTCTTGTTCCAAAAGGTCCAGTATTGGAAGATTACAATTATCTAGAAATTTTTTTATTTTACTATCTTCTATTTTAATTTTAGATGTATATAAGTTTTGGTAAAATTGGGCAAATCTATTATTAATATCTTTAGGTAGTATTAGTAATTCACCTTTCTCTGATTTAATTTTGGTTATAGTATTTTCCTTTTCTTGTTTTTTTCAATTGGCGAGCTAAAAGCTTATGTGGTTTGTCACCAAACTCAAAATGTTCCTGTTTTGTAATTTGGAATAGTCTTATTACTCTTGCCGATAAAATTCGATTAAGTTTAAATTTCAGTAATATTATCTTATTGTGTTTATCTGTCGTGGAATCTTTGGCATTATCCAACTCTAACTGTCTGATTTCTTGTTCTAACAACAATTGTTCTGTCTTATTCTTTTTATTTTGAAAACTTTGATATGAAATTATAATTCCTCTCATAAATGCCTTAAAGGTTTTCCATAATAAAGAAGGCAAAGTACCTGGTATATCATTTGTATCGAAAAAAAGTTTCATTTGTTGTTTTAAATATTGATAGCCTTGCACGTCATTTAAAATATGTGTATTAAACCTCCAAATAAATTTTTTACCCGGCATTCCCTCAAATTTTACTGAAAATGTCAACGGAGAGTGATCTGAGATACTACTAATGTGGTATGCTGGGTTGTTTGTATATGGCATTAATTTCATATCCACTAAAAAATAATCAATTCTTGAATAAGTTTTATGCACCGAAGAGTAAAACAAGTATTCCCTTCCAACTGGATTAGCAGATCTCCATACATCTATTATATTAGTATTTTTTATATATGTATTTAGAAGTTCGCTAGTTTTAGATTTTAAATTACTCTTCTTTTGTTTTGCTGATTTATCTAGATATGAATCTAAAACACAGTTAAAGTCCCCCCCTATTATCACATTTTGGTAATTAAACTCTGATATTATGTCAATAATTTTATCAAAAAATTGGGGGTTATCAAAATTCGGAGCATAAATATTTATCAAAGTTAGTGGGGTTGCATAAATTTCACCCAAAACTATAATATATCTTCCCTCTTTATCTGATATGGTATTCTTTAATTTAAAAGGAATACCTTTCCTAATAAGAATAGCTGTACCCCTAGATTTAGAAGTAAATGAGGAGTAGTATGTTTGGCCTATCCAATTCGCCTTTAATCTTATTTGTGTTTGTTGTGTGTCTCCTGCAAAAACATTATGTCGCTTTTCAACGATTTTAGTTGGGCAAAAACTTTACCCCTCTTAATTGGTTCGTTGGCACCCCTTATATTCCAACTACAAAATGTAATTCCTCCATTCTTTATTTGTCTATCGTCTTGCATTGTAAATCAAGGTAATATTCCTGGATCATATGGTGCAACCAAATACCTCAGAATTTTAGGACTTGGGTGGTCATCCTGGTTTATTAGATTTATATTGCATCTCCTTCTTGTAAAGTGCCTTAGAAAAAGAAAAAAAGAATGTGATACACACTTACTTACAAAAAAATTAAACAGATAAAAATCTTGATTGTGCTTTAAAAAAAAAGGTGCTATTAAGGTATCTAAGGGAAGATACCTTAAGGACGAATAGCCATCAACTATGGCAAAAAATGTATAGACCTCCGTGATGTTGTTATACATTGAGCTCCTCCCCCTTGGTGAATCCTCATAAAAAGTTACATACCGTTTCATATTTTGTCTTTTCTTATATGAGTTTATCAAACCAGCGCTAGTGACAGCCGAGAGAAAAAAGAGACATAAGGAATAAAAAAACAAAACAAATATAGAACACAACATATACACGATTATATAAGTATATATGTCCCTCTAATTTATCCAATCTTAATCTAATCTAAACTTTCCCATATATATCCACCCAGGATTCTTACATAATATCCCATTCTATAACTACCATACATCATACAAGCTGGTACCAAAGGGTTAACTACCGTACAAGCAGGTGCCAAGGGGTTAAACTTTGAGCTTTTCATCCAAGGTTGAATAAAACCAAGCTCTCTGAATAACACATTCCAACGAGATAAGCTTTATAATTGTCTGGGTAGCTCGGCCATTTTAATCAGTTCAAAACTCTGTAAAAAGTTCAATCTTCTTCCTTTCGGCAGCTTGCCCCGATGTTTTCTTAACGATATCCTCTGCATACTTTAAAGCTTTTCCGGGATCTGCAAATGAGCGTTCAACGCTGTTATAAGATATCTTCATTTTTCCGGGAAAGTAAATTCCATATCTTACTCCCGGGACTTCCCTCAAAGTGTGTCTTGCCGGTGTAAACAATCTCATTTTCTGGACTACCTCAGGAGAGTAATCGCGAAATATTCGCACATTATCCCCACGGTATGTCAGCTTCTTCCCATAAGTGATCTTTTTCAATATAAATTCCACTGAAGAGATGTCACGGAATTTCACAATTATCTGTCTTGAATAATTTGTTCCTCTTCCAACTCGGTTAGCGACGTCTATTCTTGGTTCTTCCGACAATTCAAAGACATCTTTGAGTAAGTCAGTAACGAAAGTACATGTTTGAGATTCATGTCCCTCTCGTCCTTCCTTTACTCCGAGAATCCTCAGGTTATATCTCCGAGTTCTTGATTCCAGGTCCAGACATTTATCAGTCATTCTTCCAGGTATCTCTTCAGTTTTCTGTGATTGTTTCAAACTCTTTATTTCCGAGACAATCTCTTTTATCTCATTCTCCATCTCTTCCATTATCTCATCTAGCTTTCCGATATCATCCTTTACACCTTTAAATTTCTTGTTGTAATCATTTTCAATTCTGACACACTCTGATTTTAATCTCTTATCAAATTCCTTATACTGTTTTTTCAGTTCTTTTAACTCACTGCAAGTATTATCAATTTTTTGAGAAATTCTCTCCATGCTAGTCTCCATACTCTGCTTATTACTCTCCATGCTAGTCTCCATACTCTGCTTGTTACTCTCCATGTGAGACTCCATACTTTGCATCTTCTCCAGTGTCATGTTAATTGTAGCAGTTATATCTAAAAGCATTTGCTTCACCTCTTTCTCCTTCTTGTCTCCTTTTGTTGCCATTTCAAGCAGAGACCCTTGGCTGTAAGAATCTTCTTCTTCTGAACCTTCTTCTGTCGTTTGCAGAGTATCCAATACTTCCTCGAGCTGAAGGCTGATAGTATTTTTCTCTGGCGCCCTTGAACGATTATCTCAGCTCATTTAAACACCCGATTTCACCATTAATCTCCCCGATTTTCACGTCACCTTCTGATGATATCACCCTTACACAACAGGCGACTTCGGTGAGTTTTTTTTTAAAAATCGGTGCTGACTTAAAACGGCTTTTACAATTTTTTTACGGGGGAGAAGCTCAATGCCGTGCCTTAATTCTCCATGACGCCACCGGACTCCTTATTCTTAAACTGTGGCCCCTGGTTCTGCACTCCCCCAACATCGGGAACATGTATCCTACCTCTAGCGTGTCCAAATCCTTAGCAATCATATGTTTCAATGAGATATCCTCTCATCCTTCTAAACTCCTAGTGTACATGCCCAGATGCTCCATTCTCTCAGCATATGACAGTCCCGCCATCCTGGGAATTAACCTTGTAAACCTACGCTGCACTCCCTCAATAGCTGATCATCCAGTTAGCATGGATATGTGTAAGGGAGATCTAATCTCATAAATGTGTTTTTGCGGAGGTACCTAAAAAAAGCGATGAAACTAGAATGGTAGATGTGGTTAAAATGATCTTCAATAAGAGTATTACAAGGTCCCAAGGGGTAGGCTGGTTCAGAAGGATAACAAACTGGGTCCAAAACTGGCTTGGTGATAGGAAGCAGTGGTTGGTGTTCGGGTGTTTTGCCCAGTGGATATCTGTCACTAGTGGTATAGCATGGGGATATCAGTGTGAGGTGTTGTTGTATAAATTATTGGTGATCTGATTAGCAAGTTTGCAACAGACATGAAAATTATTTGAGTCGTAGATGGTGAGAAGCTTTTCTTGGCTACAGTGGGATATAGGTTGGGCAGATTGGTGGTAGATGGAATTGAATCCATTTAAATGTGAAGTGAAGCACTTTGGAAAGTTAAATTCTGGTAGGACATATAAAATAAATGGCTGGGACTTACACACTGATTATGAGAATGTACAGAGGGTCTTGAGGTGCTGCTTTATAAGACTTTGTTTCGGCCGCATTTGGAGTGTCATGTGCAATTCTGGTTCCAAGGATATGGAGGCTTTGGAAATGGTGCAGAGGAAGGTTACTAGAATGACACATGGATTAAGGGGTATTAGCTACCAGGAGAGGTTGACAGACTTGGATACTTTTCCACAGGTACACTTGAGGTTGAGGAGAGACCTGATAGAAATATATACAATTATGAGGGGGACGACAGTCAGAATCTTTTTCCCAGGATGGAAGAATCATATTATAGGGGTATAGCTTTAAGGTTAGAGGGGCAAAATTTAAAGGAGATGTGCGGGACACGTTGTTTACTTGAATTAACGTGAGTGCCGGGAACGTGCTGCCTAGTGGTTGAAGCTGATACGTTAGTGACATTTAGAAGTTGGGATGTAATGTTAAAATTGTACAAGGCATTGGTGAGGCCAATTCTGGAGTATGGTGTACAATTTTGGTCGCCTAATTATAGGAAGGATGTCAACAAAATAGAGAGAGTACAGAGGAGATTTACTAGAATGTTGCCTGGGTTTCAGCAACTAAGTTACAGAGAAAGGTTGAACAAGTTAGGGCTTTATTCTTTGGAGCGCAGAAGGTTAAGGGGGGACTTGATAGAGGTTTTTAAAATGATGAGAGGGATAGACAGAGTTGACGTGGAAAAGCTTTTCCCACTGAGAGTAGGGAAGATTCAAACAAGGGGACATGACTTGAGAATTAAGGGACTGAAGTTTAGGGGTAACATGAGGGGGAACTTCTTTACTCAGAGAGTGGTAGCTGTGTGGAATGAGCTTCCAGTGAAGGTGGTGGAGGCAGGTTCATTTTTATCATTTAAAAATAAATTGGATAGTTATATGGATGGGAAAGGAATGGAGGGTTATGGTCTGAGCGCAGGTATATGGGACTAGGGGAGATTATGTGTTCGGCACGGACTAGAGGGGTCGAGATGGCCTGTTTCCGTGCTGTAATTGTTATATGGTTATATGGTTAGAAGACTTTTGGATAGGCAGGGAATGGAGGGATACAGGTTATCTGGAATGACAGACTGCCAGGGGGGTTGATGGTGTTTAAATGGCATTTGGACCGTACTTAGACAAGAAAGGCAAAGAGGTTTATGGGCAAATGGGATTGTATAGATGGGCACCAGGACGACAGATGGCACAATGGGCTAAGTGTTCGTCTGGCAACCTGAAGGTGGCCGGTTCGAATCCTGCTTGGAGTGTGTACTGTCGTTGTGTCCTTGGGCAAGACACGTCACCTACCTTTGCCTGGGACTAGAGACAGAAATTAGCTACTGATTGGCTACAATCTCGCATATTTACATGCAAATGTTCATTAATATGCACTGTCTCTATAAACAAAATATTATTATTATTATTTTTATAACTGGCACGAGTCAGATGGTCTGAAAAGGTCTACCTCAAAGTTAGTTCTGACTCCATTAATCTTTTTGGACTCTCTCCAATGCCGGTATTTCCTTTATTCAAACAACGGAACCAAAGTTGTGCACATTCCTCCAGGTGTGGCCTTGCCAGTACTCTGTGCAATTGGAACAACACTTGCCTTTTTGTCAGCTCCAGATTTTGCAATAAATACCAATGATCCAATGATCATGCTGGACCTGCCGATAAACATTCTGTGGTATAGGCAGAAGAAAATATCGCCATCACTAATGCTGAAACATCTGTGTAAACGGTGTCTCCCACACTCACAGAACAGAATCCTCAGCTGTAAGCTGCCTCTTTCTGGCTCCTTTTATCAAGGCACAGGTGAGGTTGGAATGAATGGGAGCCCTGGGCATGGAACACTGTGGTGGTGATCAGGTTACCAGCAGATTCACAGTCACAGAACCACTAGCAAAATGTATCATTCCACACAGTCTGAGTACAAATGGACCTCAACAAAACACTGAAGCTCGTCACGGGGAACATAGAAAGAGTGATGGTTCACCCCTCATTCACACAATGTTTGCATTTTATTCACAGTGAAATCATGGACCAAAGTTCATAGATGCAGCAGAACTCAGTCACGATGAGTTATTGTGCTGTTGTAAGGTAAACACAAGTGCAGAAGCAACATCTGACCCTGGGATATGACTGTAACCCGAGTCTGAGCAAGCATATTATTATATTAACAACAGAATCAGCCTTCTGATGTGTGATGGAAGTGTCATTTGTTGGT
Organism: Amblyraja radiata; assembly: GCF_010909765.2. Lineage (NCBI taxonomy): Eukaryota > Metazoa > Chordata > Chondrichthyes > Rajiformes > Rajidae > Amblyraja > Amblyraja radiata. The sequence continues at coordinate 61,981,126 of NC_045968.1, forward strand.
GCTCGCAGTGGGGCCTTGGCACTGAGGTTGTGACATCCTTTTCAATGTTGTTAGGCAAGGCAAGGCACCGCCCGCCCCGCAATGGCGCTCCAGCGCTGCACTGCCGTCCTCAGACCCGCAGCTCCGCCACCGCCGATGCCGGTGCCGCCGCCGCCGCTGATGCCTCCACCACTTCCACTGGAAGCTCATTCCACACAGCTGCCACTCTCTGAGTAAAGAAGTTCCCCCTCATGTTACCCCTAAACTTCTGTCCCTTAATTCTCAAATCATGTCCTCTTGGTTGAATCTTCCCTACTCTCAATGGAAAAAGCGTATCCACGTCAACTCTGTCTATCCCTCTCATCATTTTAAAGACCTCTATCAAGTTCCCCCTTAACCTTCTGCGCGCCAAAGAATAAAGACCTGTCTTGTTCAACCTTTCTCTAGGTGCTGAAACCCAGGCAACATTCTAGTAAATCTCCTCTGTACTCTCTCTATTTTGTTGACATCTTTCCTATAATTTGGCGACCAAAATTGTACACCATACTACATGGCGGGGTGTATAAAAGTCAGCGCTGCATCCAGTGTCCACGGGCGAGTGGCCGGAGAGAGACCACGACACGCGTCCCCGCCTGCCAGGGATCCTTCAAGACACAATCCATCGCTCTGGTCATCCCACCGGTCAGTGTGGCTTCACCGGCCGGAATGGGTCTGTGTTCTGGACACGACTAAGGGTCAAGGTGAAAGACATTGCCCCTCCCGCAGTTGAATAAAATATCTTCTCAGGGGTTGCGGACCGACGGATCGGGTCCCCTTGAGGAGCGAGGGGTGAGTGTGAGGGCGGGGAGTCTCTTTCTTGTGTCATTCTGCTCCATAGATGGTGTTCGCGGTGACAAACTCACCGGCGCTCAGTCCCCACAAGTCCAGCTACACACAAACATCTGCAGGTCAAGTTGGCTCCGAGATGATCCAGCACCACTGGATCACTCTGCGACCAGTCTTGAGGACGATGGCGTGGGAGGGAGACCGCGACCGAGATGTGATTCCAGCCCGAGATCTTGTCGGAGGTCGGTGAGCTTCAATCTCCTCGGTCAGAAGAAAAGCAGCAGGAGGAACTCAGCGGGTCAGGCAGCATCTGTGTAGGGAATGGACAGACGATGTTTTGGATCCTGGCCCTTCTTGTCACCATTTCACTCCATCCAACTAAGGCCCTTTTAAGAGCCACTAGAAAGAGCTGGAACATTGTCCCCACCCGCGCTCTCGTCTGTATTTGGGATCTCATCATCAACAGCGACCTGTTGCTTGGGAGAATCCACGGCGTTTATGACATTTGTCAAACTCATCCGGACGCATACAGACACACACACACACACACACACACACGCACACTGAGACACGCACACACACACACACGGAGACACACACACACACACGGAGACACACACACACACGCACACACGGAAACACACACACATACACACATGGAGACACACACATGGAGACACACACACAAACACACACGGAGACACACACATGGAGACACACACACACACATGGAAACACACACACACACATGAAGACACACACACAGACACACACAGGGAGACAGACACACACAGGGAGACATACACACACAGGGAGACATTACACAAAAAGGTAATTTGGCATTTAAAAAATATCAGGCGATTATAATACTAGCTTAAGCTAAATGGCTCCTACAGGTACATGGATAGGAAAGTGTTGGAGGGATTTGAGCCAAACACGGGCAGGTTTGACTAGCATTGATGGAGCATCTTGGTCAGCATCAAAGGGCCAGTTTCCATGCTGTATGTGGAGCCACTGTTAAATGAATATTTGTGTACGTTGTATTTACTAAGGTTGATTTCAGTTTCCTGTTTCAGGATTGGTGTTATTCAATCAGTACTCTTTCATCTCATCCATAATTGCTCTGGTGAGCACAACATCTTTTGCTGCATCCGTCTACATTATCTTTTTTGCTCTGGGGACGTACAGAGGTCACACTTCTACTGTGTAACTCATTATATCATGAGTTTGTGTATTATGCATCTGCACCCGACGGTGAAATGAGTGTCCGTCTGTCTTTCCAGTGCACAAGCGGCATGTACAACTGACGGCTTTCTTTGTATTCTTCACGCTACTCAGCTTCATCACTTTGTTGTCTGCATCACTTCTGTATTTTTGATCCAGGTCAGTATCCCAATTCACATTTGGATCTGTTTATTGTCAAATACACCAGGGGGCAATGTCCATACAGTCATGAGGATATTACAGCAATACATACAAGCTCAATAGAGCAGAATGGTGCAAGATTGTAATGCAATATGAAATAGTGCATAAAAAATGAATGACAATAACAGAATGTGGTAAAGTTATGAGTAAGAGTGCGCGGCAGCCCTGTAGGGACAATACGTTCAGGAGTCTGATAGACGTGAGAAGAAGCTGTATTTAAGTCTGGATATCTGGGCTTTCAAGCTTCTGTATCTTCAGAAGGTAGAACAATGAAAAGGGAATAGTCAAGGTGACAGGATCCTTGATAATATTTCCTGGCTTACGTACCATGAAGATGAAGTGTCACACCTGTGTTGGACTAGGCTGTGAACACTGCCTTCTGCTGGTTCAAGTGGTGAATAGCAGAGCAGTAGATATGCCAGGCTGCAATGCATCATGTTAGAATACTTTCAAGAGTTCAAAAGAGTTCTATTGTCATGTGTCCGTGATAGGACAATGAAATTCTTGCTTTGCCATAGTAGGCACGAATACTGAACAGATCAGTGTGTCCATATACCATTGCATAAATATATACACATTCTGTCGAGCATCTGTACTAGTTCGTGGGAACTCAATCCCCATATTTTTCTGCAGACTAATTACAAAAGTGTCTATATTAAAATTCTCATATCCGTCCCATTTCATGCTAAATATCAGGAAAGAGCTGAAACAACTTCGATGCGTTGATCTTGAAAAGCAAACTCTGTTCTGGCATGTAGTTCATATTTTTTCGCACACGTTTTGATTTCCTTTTCGAGAGTTTCCCATCGCGTACAGGATTCTCGAAGGCTTTGGAATTTTAATGGTGGTAGCAATGATCGTTTATATTCTCATGGTTTACTTGCATCCTGAAACAAAACTCCAACAATCGTTTTTGATTAAGAGGAGTAAGTTTAAACTATTATGATTGAATATTTTTGCAGATACACTTCTCCAACTTGAATCATGTTGGAATATTTTGCTTCTGAAATTACAGGCAGGAGCCCAACATTTTGGATGACCTCATTGTTCTTGGATGAAATATTTAATTAGCTGTAAGAGTTTGAAAAAAAGCTTGGATTTTATCATTTAATTCAGTCATATCAGGATATTGTGGATCATCAATGTCAAACATTGAGCAATAAATCTCCAAGACAGGATGATGTGTGGCCAGTAGGATATTGAGGACAGTTTCCAGTGAAGCTGTTCATGAGATCATAAGTCATAGGAGCAGAACTAGGCCATTTGGCCCATCAAGTCTACTCTGCCATTCAATCATGGCTGATCTATCTCTCCCTCTTAATCCTATTCTCCTGCCTTCTCCCCATAACCTCTGATATCGTACTAATCAAGAATATCTATCTATCTCTGCCTTAAAAATATCCATTGACGGTTTCCTTGGCCTTCTGTGGCAAAGAATTCCACAGATTCAACACCCTCTGATGAAATAAATTCCTCCTCACCTCCTTCTTAAAGGAATGTCCTTTAATTCGGAGGTGATGACCACTAATCCTAGACACACTCTCTAGTGAATAATTCCTCTCCATACCTACTCAATCCAAGCCTTTCACTACTCGATACATTTCAATGAGGACCCCCTCATCCTTCTTAACTCCAGCGAGTGCAGGCCCAGTGCCGTCAAACGCTCATCATAGGTTAACCCACTCATTCTGGGATGATGCTGCTAAAGCTCCTCTGGACCCTCTCAAGAGCCAGTACACCCTTCCTCCAATATGGTGACCACAATTGTTCACAATATCCAAATGCGGCCAGACCAGCACCTTATAGTGCCTCAGCATTACATCCCAGTTCTTGTCTTTTTCCATAGTAGAGCTGATGATTATTGTAATATTGCATAGTTGGCTGGATATTGCAGTAGGGTGATCTGGGAGGGCTGGACATCCACTCCACAGCTGAAAGTCCAAGTCAGATGACTTCCAAGCATTTACAATTGTCCTCTGGGCTGGCCTCCTACGGAGGGCATGGACAATATCGTGGAAATCTGAATCTACATGAATTACATTTACAGTTTTGTCCAGAGCAAAACCAACTTGTAATCCAGTTGATCCTCACCCCAAAACATCAACTGTCGATTGATTCTCTGAGTTTATCCAGCAATTTTGTTTTGTTGCTCCTGATTCCAGCATCTACAGTCTATTGTGCCTCCAACGTACTATCCCACTGCGGCAGCACTGATGCTTTATCCGTTTTCATTCCCTTTCTCCGACACTTAAATTGTTGTAAATAGGTGAGGCATAGAAACATTCAAAATAAATATGCATCAAATGGGATGAGAGTATTTGGGCCAAAAGACAAGCATGGCTGTGGTGTGCTGATGGGGATGTTTCACTGATTCTATGACTATATGTCAGTGGAATGACAATAATAAACAGACAAATTCATAAAGATCCATTATTGAAGTAACAGTGAAATATGTTTTGGGTTGTGGGGTATATGTGAATGCGCGTGCACCTACCTGTGTCAAGGCCTCTAATGGAATCTCTTTGACAGAACATCGTTATGTTTTCCTGGTGTATGGAGTCATGTCAATGTTCATTGCAGCTGCACCAATTTACAGAGCACATTACAACAGTGAGCATTGATGCTGATGTGAACAGCACAAACCCTGATGATTACTTTGCGTTGTGTAAGTCAGGCTCAACATGTTGTGTCCAACAGCCCAAATCTCTTTAGCATTTCCTTTGTCAGTGCGCAATCATCCTTCACCTGACTCCTGTCCAATCCACAGAGATCTACAGTGTCCACAGAGTATCATTCAATAGACAATAGGTGCAGGAGTAGGTCATTCAATGTGATCATGGCTGATCTTCCTCAATCAGTACCCCGTTCCTGCCTTCTCCCCATATCCCCTGACTCCGCTATTTTTAAGAGCCCTATCTAGCTTTTTCTTGAAAGCATCCAGAGAACCTGCCTCCACCACCCTCTGAGGCAGGGAATTCCTCTGAGGCAGACTCACCACTCTCTGTGAGAAAAAGTGTTTCCTCGTCTCCGTTCTAAATGGCTTACTCCTTATTCTTAAACTGTGGCCCCTGGCTCTGCACTCCCCCAACATCGGGAACATGTATCCTGCCTCTAGCGTGTCCAAACCCTTAACAATCTTATATGTTTCAATGAGATATCCTCTCATCCTTCTAAACTCCAGAGTGTACATGCCCAGCTGCTCCATTCTCTCAGCATATGGGAGTCCCGCCATCCTGGGAATTAACCTTGTAAACCTACGCTGCACTCCCTCAATAGCTGATCATCCAGTTAGCATGGTAAATGGTAGGGAATTGAAGAATGTAGGTGAACAGAGGGATCTGGGAATAACTGTGCACAGTTCCATGAAAGTGGAATCTCATGTAGATAGGGTGGTAAAGAAAGCTTTTGGTGTGTTGGCCTTTATAAATCAGAGCATTGAGTATAGAAGTTGGGATGTAATGTTAAAATTGTACAAGGCATTGGTGAGGCCAATTCTGGAGTATGGTGTACAATTTTGGTCGCCTAATTATAGGAAGGATGTCAACAAAATAGAGAGAGTACAGAGGAGATTTACTAGAATATTGCCTGGGTTTCAGCAACTAAGTTACAGAGAAAGGTTGAACAAGTTAGGGCTTTATTCTTTGGAGCGCAGAAGGTTAAGGGGGGACTTGATAGAGGTTTTTTAAATGATGAGAGGGATAGACAGAGTTGACGTGGAAAAGCTTTTCCCACTGAGAGTAGGGAAGATTCAAACAAGGGGACATGACTTGAGAATTAAGGGACTGAAGTTTAGGGGTAACATGAGGGGAACTTCTTTACTCAGAGAGTGGTAGCTGTGTGGAATGAGCTTCCAGTGAAGGTGGTGGAGGCAGGTTCGTTTTTATCATTTAAAAATAAATTGGATAGTTATATGGATGGGAAAGGAATGGAGGGTTATGGTCTGAGCGCAGGTATATGGGACTAGGGGAGATTATGTGTTCGGCACGGACTAGAGGGGTCGAGATGGCCTGTTTCCATGCTGTAATTGTTATATGGCTATATGGTTATATGATATGTGTAAGGGAGATCTAATCTCATAAATGTGTTTTTGCAGAGGTACCTAAAAAAAGCGATGAAACTAGAATGGTAGATGTGGTTAAAATGATCTTCAGTAAGAGTATTACAAGGTCCCAAGGGGTAGGCTGGTCCAGAAGGATAACAAACTGGGTCCAAAACTGGCTTGGTGATAGGAAGCAGTGGTTGGTGTTCAGGTGTTTTGCCCAGTGGATATCTGTCACTAGTGGTATAGCATGGGGATATCAGTGTGAGGTGTTGTTGTATAAATTATTGGTGATCTGATTAGCAAGTTTGCAACAGAAATGAAAATTATTTGAGTCGTAGATGGTGAGAAGCTTTTCTTGGCTACAGTGGGATATTGGTTGGGCAGATTGGTGGCAGATGGAATTGAATCCATTCAAATGTGAAGTGAAGCACTTTGGAAAGTTAAATTCTGGTAGGACATATAAAATAAACAGCTGGGACTTACACACTGATTATGAGAATGTACAGAGGGTCTTGAGGTGCTAATCCATGCATCTTCAAAAGTTGAGTTGGTGAGCAGCCATTTTGAGAAGAAATAAAGCATTATGGAGACAAACCTACGTTGTGATTGAAAAGAGGCTTAGTTTAAACTAAAGGCAGGACATTTGAAAAGCAGGTGTTGGATTGAGAGAGGAAGAGACATGGTAGCCAATAAATGGTAGGGCAGGTTTGGGAAAGTGGCCTATTGGGGGCAGTGGCATTGGGAGAGATGCTATGTTGAGGTGAAGTGCTGTGTTGAGGGAATATATAGTACTCCGGATAGACACAAAAAGCTGGAGTAACTCAGTACAACAGGTAGCATCTCTGGAGAGAAGGAATGGGTAACGTTTCCGGTAAAGACCCTTCTTCAGACCTCAGGCTTTGCCGAGAGAGTTGAGAGTTACAGGTTAAGGTAGGGTTTGTTTATCTGTGTAATTCTTCCTGGGTTTATGATGAATTGTGGAGAGTAATACAATTAATGGCATGGCCTCTAACAGCTTTTGAAGTACAGAGGGATCATGGAATCTAAATCTAAAATACCTTGAAAGTGCCAACATGTTGATAGAGTGGTTAAAAAATATATATAATATGCCTGCTTTCATTGATTGTGGCATTGAGTATAAGAGTCAGGAAGTCATGATGCTGCTTTATAAGATTTTGCTTCATCCGCACTTGGAGTGTAATGTGCAATTCTGGTTCCAAAGATATGGAGGCTTTGGAAATGGTGCAGAGGAAGGTTACTAGAATGACACATTGATTAAGGAGTATTAGCTACCAGGAGAGGTTGACAGACTTGGATAGTTTTGCACAGGTACACTTGAGGTTGAGGAGAGACCTGATAGAACTATATACAATATGAAGGGGAGGACAGTCAGAATCTTTTTCCCAGGATGGAAGAATTATATTATAGGGGTATAGCTTTAAGGTTAGAGGGGCAAAATTTAAAGGAGATGTGCGGGTCACGTTGTTTACTTGAAGGGGGCGGTGAGTGCCAGGAACGTGTTGTCTAGTGGTTGAAGCTGATACGTTAGTGACATTTAGAAGACTTTTAGATAGGCAGGGAATGGAGGGATACAGGTTATCTGGAATGACAGACTGCCAGGGGGGTTGATGGTGTTTAAATGGCATTTGGACCGTACTTAGACAAGAAAGGCAAAGAGGTTTATGGGCAAATGGGATTGTATAGATGGGCACCATAATTGGCACGAGTCAGATGGTCTGAAAAGGTCTACCTCGAAGTTAGTTCTGACTCCATTAATCTTTTTGGACTCTCTCCAATGCCGGTATTTCCTTTATTAAACAACGGAACCAAAGTTGTGCACATTCCTCCAGGTGTGGCCTTGCCAGTACTCTGTGCAATTGGAACAACACTTGCCTTTTTGTCAGCTCCAGATTTTGCAATAAATACCAATGATCCAATGATCATGCTGGACCTGCCGATAAACATTCTGTGGTATAGGCAGAAGAAAATATCGCCATCACTAATGCTGAAACATCTGTGTAAACTGTGTCTCCCACACTCACAGAACAGAATCCTCAGCTGTAAGCTGCCTCTTCCTGGCTCCTTTCATCAAGGCACAGGTGAGGTTGGAATGAATGGGAGCCCTGGGCATGGTTGCATTTTATTCACAGTGAAATCATGGACCAAAGTTCGTAGACGCAGTCACGATGAGTTATTGTGCTGTTGTGAGGTAAACACAAGTGCAGAAGCAACATCTGACCCTGGGATATGACTGTAACAATACAATATTACATGTCATTTGAACCTCAGTGAGGCTCAAACGAAACTCCGTTTCCACAGCCATACAAATAAAGACAATTTCCTACAGACATACACACAATTCAATTTACAGAAACATCCATCACAGTGAACCTCCTCCTCACTGTGATGGAAGACAAAGTATTTTCTCTCCCCTGTTCACCATTTTCCCCCAATGTCGAAGCCCCAGGCGGGCGATGATAAGTCCCACGCCCATTTTAGGCCGTGCCAGGCGATGTACGGCCCCGCTCCCGGTCTAAATGTCACAAAGATGGAGCCCACGGCGGGCGCTGGAATGTCCCGCGGCCATTAAGCCGCGCCGGGTGATGTACGGCTCCGCTCCGGGTCGTTCCAACCCCGCGATACGGGCTGGAGAAGTTGCGTTGCGGGAGCTCCGGAAAGCGGTCTCTCACCCGGACCCGCGAGCTCCCGATATTCCGACAGTCCACAGAAGCTGCGTTGCTGGAGCCTCCGAGCTCCAGAGTCGAGCCGCAGCAGCGAGCCACCACCGCTCCCCACGCTCCGAGTCCGCAGCTCCGCAGGCTCCGTGACTGGAGCCCCCAGGTCGTTCCAGCTGGAGGCCGCTCCACGGTGCTAGGCCCCAACGACAACGGAGACCCGGCAGGGAAAAGGTCGGGTCTCCAGTGCAGGTAAGAGATTTTTTTTAAGTTTCCCCCGCCCCCCACATATACACAGTTAAAAACACTATTAAAAACACGAACGACTACATTTAACTAGACAAAAAATAAAAAAAAGACAGACAGGCTGTAGGGGCCGCTGCAACAGGTGAGTCGCACCGCCACGCGACGCAAGTCTGAGCATGCATACTATTATATTAACAACAGAATCAGCCTTCTGATGTGTGATGGAAGTGTCATTTGTTGATGCTCGCAGTGGGGCCTTGGCACTGAGGTCGTGACATCCTTTTCAATGTTGTTAGGTTAGTGCTACCAGGATGTTGATGTCCCTGCATTGCAGCGTTCCTTTACTGCTCTGCTACCTTCAGGAATCCCAGATTATCTGTGACTGTCACAGGCCAAAGGCAGAGGGAACAGCTCCATCTCCAAGACAGACAACATTTGACATGTACATAAAGAGAGTTTTAACCCAGTTATGATGAAAGAACTGTAACGTTTAGACAAGTGAAACAATGAGAATAAGACAGGGATAACCTCACATTCCCTCAAAATCATCCTGAAGTTTCCTCAATGTCTGGCTTGGCGCCAGTGGGGGGGAGGGGGAGGGGGGGGTTGACACGGGGTCATGGCCGCAGCGAGCGGACAATCGCTTTGCACCAACTTTCCTTGGCGCTGAAGTTTGGCAGGGTTTCGGGCATACGGACAGCGGTCTCCGCCAATCAGACGGACTGTTCCCAACCCCCCCCCCCCCCTCATGGCCAACACCGTGGCCGGATCGAGGTCCGATGGTCAACAAAAGGGCGGGACATATAAACCTTACAGCACGGAAACAGGCCATCTTGGCCCTTCTAGTCCGTGCCGAACACTTATTTTCTCCCAGTCCCATCTACCTGCACTCAGATCATAACCCTCCATTCCTTTCCCGTCCATTTACCTATCCAATTTATTTTTAAATGATAAAATCGAAACTGCCTCCACCACTTCCACTGGAAGCTCATTCCACACAGCTACCACTCTCTGAGTAAAGAAGTTCCCCCTCATGTTAGCCCTAAACTTCTGTCCCTTAATTCTCAAATCACATCCTCTTGTTTGAATCTTCCCTACTCTCAATGGGAAAAGCTTATCCACGTCAACTCTGTCTACCCCTCTCATCATTTTAAAGACCTCTATCAAGTCCCCCCTTAACCTTCTGCACTCCAAAGAATAAAGACCTATTTTTTTCAACCTTTCTCCAGGTGCTGAAACCCAGGCAACATTCTAGTAAATCTCCTCTGTACTCTCTCTATTTTGTTGACATCTTTCCTATAATTTGGCGACCAAGATTGTACACCATACTACATGGCGGGGTGTATAAAAGGCAGCGCTGCATCCAGTGTCCACGGGCGAGTGTTCGGAGAGGGACCATGACGCGCGTATCCGCCCACCAGGGATCCTTCAAGACACAATCCATCGCTCTGGTCATCCCACTGGTCAGCGCGGCTTCACCGGCCGGACTGGGTCTGTGTTCCGGACACGACTAAGGGTCAAGGTGAAAGACATCTCCCCTCCCGCAGTTGAATAAAATATCTTCTCAGGGGTTGCTGACCGACGGATCGGGTCCCATTGAGGAGCGAGGGGTGAGTGTGAGGGCGGGGAGTCTCTTTCTTGTATCATTCTGCTCCATAGATGGTGTTCGCGGTGACAAACTCACCGGCGCTCAGTCCCCACAAGTCCAGCTACACACAAACATCTGCAGGTCAAGTTGGCTCCGAGATGATCCAGCACCACTGGATCACTCTGCGACCAGTCTTGAGGACGATGCGTGGGAGGGAGACCGCGACCGAGATGTGATTCCAGCCCGAGATCTTGTCGGAGGTCGGTGAGCTTCAATCTCCTCGGTCAGAAGAAAAGCAGCAGGAGGAACTCAGCGGGTCAGGCAGCATCTGTGTAGGGAATGGACAGACGATGTTTTGGATCCTGGCCCTTCTTGTCTCCATTTCACTCCATCCAACAAAGGCCCTTTTAAGAGCCACTAGAAAGAGCTGGAACATTGTCCCCACCCGCGCTCTCGTCTGTATTTCGGATCTCATCATCAACAGCGACCTGTTGCTTGGGAGAATCCACGGCGTTTATGACATTTGTCAAACTCATCCGGACGCACACAGACACACACACACACACACACACACTCACACACACACACACACACACACGGAGACACACACACACGGAGACACACACACACGGAGACACACACACACGGAGACACACACACACACACACGCGGAGACACACACACATACACAGGGAGACACACACACACAAACACACACACGGAGACACACACACATACACAGGGAGACACACACACACACACACACACACGGAGACACACACACACACGCGGAGACACACACACATACACAGGGAGACACACACACACACACACACACATGGAGGCACACACAAACACACAGGGAGACACACACACACACACAGGGAGACACACACACACACGCGGAGACACACACACACACATACACAGGGAGACACACACATACACAGGGAGACACACACAAACACACAGGGAGACACACACACACACACACAGGGAGACACACACACACACACACACAGGGAGACACACACACACAGGGAGACACACACACACACACAGGGAGACACACACGGACACACACACACACACAGGGAGACACACACACAGGGAGACACACACACAGGGAGACACACACACAGGGAGACACACACACAGGGGGACACACACAGGGAGACACACAGACACACACACACACACACACACACAGGGAGACACACACACACACAGGGAGACAAACACACACACACAGGGGGACACGCACACACAGGGAGACAAACACACACACACAGGGGGACAAACAGACACATGGAGACACACACACAGGGAGACACACACACGCAGGGAGACACACACAGGGAGACACACACACAGGGAGACACACACAGGGAGACACACACACACACACACACACAGGGAGACACACACACATACACAGGGAGACACACACACACACAGGGAGACACACACACAAACACACACACACAGGGAGACACACACACACACAGGGAGGGAGACACACACATGGACACAGGGAGACACACACACACACAGGAAGACACACACAAACACACACAGGAAGACACACACACAAGGAGACACAGACAGGAAGACACACAAATGGAGAAACACACTCACACACGGAGACTCACACACATGGAGACACACACACACACATACACATGGACACACACACACACACACACACACACACACACACACACACACACAGACAGGAAGACACACACACACACACACACACACACACACAGACGGAGACGCAGACAGGAAGACACACACATGGAGAAACACACACACACACGGAGACACACACGGAGACACACACACACACGGAGACACACACACACACGGAGACACACACGGAGACACACACACAGGGAGACACACACACACACACAGGGAGACACACACACACACAGTGGGAGACACACATACACATACAGGGAGACACACACACACACAGGGAGACACACAGACACACACACAAAGGGAGACACACAGTGCGTGTGTTTATGTGCTTCACTCCAGAGAAGAGTGATTGACAGATCTGGGGTCAGACATAATCACAGAGTGAAGCTCCCTCCCTCCGCCCCATCCGCTCACACACTCCCTCCCTCCGCCCCATCCACCCACACACTCCCTCTCCTTCCCACACTACTCCCTCATCCCTGTCGCCCTTTGATGCTGCCTGATCCGCCTAGTTTAGTTTACAGCGTGGAAACAGGCCCTTCGGCCCACCGAGTCCGTGCCGACCAGCGATCCCCGCACACTAATACTATCCTACACACACACTGGGGGACAATTTACAATTTTTGCCAAAGCCAAATAACCTACAAATCTGCACATCTTTGTAGTGTGGGAGGAAACCGGAGCGCCCAGTAGAAAACCCTCGCAGGTCAAGGGGAGAGAACGTGCAAACTCCGCACAGACAGCACCCGTGGTCGGGATGGAACCCAGGTCTCTGGCGCTGTGATGTAGCAACTCTACCGCTGCACCACCGTGCCACCCCAAAGTTACTCCAGCACTTTGTGTCTTGAAAACCAGCTTCTGCAGTTCCTTGTGTCTACATATCACCAAAGATCATAGAGGAGCTCTAAGATCTTTGCATATCACTGCGATGGCCATTCTCTCTCTCCTCAATTTATTTCTTTCTCTCCCTGTCTACTCCTCTCTCTCTCTCTCTCCACTTTACCGCAGGTAGTTGAGGCAGGTACAATCACAACATTGAAGTTACATTTAAACAGGTGGATGACAGGTTTAGATACGGACCAAATGCAGGCAAGTGGGACTAGTGCAGATGGGGCATGTTGGCCGGTGTAGGCAGGTTGGGCTGAAGGGCCTGTTTCTGTGACTCTGGGACTAGTATAGATGGGGCATGTTGGCTGGTGTGGCCAGGTTGGGCTGAAGGGCCTGTTTCTGTGAGTTTGGGACTAGTGCAGATGGGGCATGTTGGCTGGTGTGGCCAGGTTGGGCTGAAGGGCCTGTTTCTGTGACTCTGGGACTAGTATAGATGGGGCATGTTGGCCTGTGTGGGCAGGTTGGGTTGAAGGGCCTGTTTCTGTGTGGGACTAGTATAGATGGGGTATGTTGGTCAGTGTGGGCAAGTTGGGCTGAAGGGCAAGTTTCTGTGACCCTTGGACTAGTATAGAAGGGGTATGTTGGTCAGTGTGGCAAGTTGGGCTGAAGGGCCTGTTTCCGTGCAGGGTGACTCTGTGACTCAGAAGAAGTTTATAGATGCAATGCAATGCTGAGGTTTAACTGGTGCTGGTGTGGCCACAAATCGAGTATTGTGAGGAGTTTTTGGCCCCATATCTGAGGAGGGATGTGCTGGCTCTGGAGAGGGTCCAAAGGAGGTTGACGATCGTCTACTCCACCATTTAATCATAACTGATCTGTCTCTCCATTCTAACCCCATTTTCCTGCCTTCTCTCCAGAACCTCTGACACCCATACCAATCAAGAATCTATCTCTCTGCCTTAAAAATATCAACTGACTTGTCGCCTCCACAGCCGTCTGTGGCAATTAATCCCACAGATTCACCACTCTCTGACCAAATAAATTTCTTCTCGTCTCCTTCCTAAAAGAATGTCCTTTAATTCTGAGGCTGTGACCACTGCTCAGACCACTGCTCCTAGACTCACCAACTAATGGAAACATCCTCTCCACATCCACTGTATCCAGGTCTTCCATTATTCTGTACGTTTCAATGATGTCTCCCCCCCCCCCCCCCCCCCCCCCCATTCTTCTAAACTCCAGCGAGTACAGGCCCAGTGCCAGCATATTAATGTATGAGGAGTGTACAAACACTGGACCTGCGGGGGGGGGGGGGGGGGGGGGGGGGGGGGGGGGGATCTCATTGAAGCCTACATAATAATGAAAGGCCTGGATAGAGTGGATTTGGAGATTTGTTAATTTAAACAGGAGAGGGGAATAAGATGCATTTACAGACAACCGAACGTAATGTTCTGAAGAAGGGTGTCGAAGGGTGTAGAAAGGAAACAGTAAAAATTGTAAAGAGCCCTGGTTTTCAAGGGAAATTGGACATTTTGTTCGGAAAAAGAGGGAGATCTGCAATAATTATAGGCAGCATGAAGTAAACATAGAAACATAGAAATTAGGTGCAGGAGTAGGCCATTCGGCCCTTCGAGCCTGCACCGCCATTCAATATGATCATGGCTGATCATCCAACTCAGTATCCCATATCTGCCTTCTCTCCATACCCTCTGATCCCTTAGCCACAAGGGCCACATCTAACTCCCTGAACAGATGGATCTGGACTTCCCCAACATCGGGAACAATCTTCCTGCATCTAGCCTGACCAACCCCTTAAGAATTTTGTAAGTTTCTATAAGATCCCCTCTCAATCTCCTAAATTCTAGAGAGTATAAACCAAGTCTATCCAGTCTTTCTTCATAAGACAGTCCGGACATCCCAGAAATCAGTCTGGTGAACCTTCTCTGCACTCCCTCTATGGCAATAATGTCCTTCCTCAGATTTGGAGACCAAAACTGTACGCAATTCTCCAGGTGTGGTCTCACCAAAACCCTGTACAACTGCAGTAGAACCTCCCTGCTCCTATACTCAAATCCTTTTGCTATGAAAGCTAACATACCATTCACTTTCTTCACTGCCTGCTGCACCTGCATGCCTACTTTCAATGACTGGTGTACCATGACACCCAGGTTTCGCTGATTCTCCCCTTTTCCTAATCGGCCACCATTCAGATAATAGTCTGCTTTCCTGTTTTTGCCACCAAAATGGATAACCTCACATTTATCCACATTATACTGCATCTGCCAAACATTTGCCCACTCACCCAGCCTATCCAAGTCACCTTGCAGTCTCCTAGCATCCTCCTCACAGCTAACACTGCCCCCCAGCTTAGTGTCATCCGCAAACTTGGAGATATTGCCTTCAATTCCCTCATCCAGATCATTAATATATATTGTAAATAGATGGAGTCCCAGCACTGAGCCTTGCGGTACCCCACTAGTCACTGCCCGCCATTGTGAAAAGGACCCGTTTAATCCTAATCTTTGCTTCCTGTTTGCCAGCCAGTTCTCTATCCACATCAATACTGAACCCCCAATGCCGTGTGCTTTAAGTTTGTATACTAATCTCTTATGTGGGACCTTGTCGAAAGCCTTCTGGAAGTCTAGGTACACCACATCCACTGGTTCTCCCCTATCCACGCTACTAGTTACATCCTCGATAAATTCTATAAGATTCGTCAGACATGATTTACCTTTCGTAAATCCATGCTGACTTTGTCCAATGATTTCACCACTTTCCAAACGTGCTGCTATCCCATCTTTAATAACTGACTCTAGCGGTTTCCCCACTACCGATGTTAGACTAAATGAGGTACTTGAGGAGTATAAGGAATGTAAAAATAATCTTAAGAAAGAAATTAGAAAAGCTAAAAGAAGATATGAGGTTGCTTTGGCAAGTAAGGTGAAAGTAAATCCAAAGGGTTTCTACGGCTATATTAATAGTAAAAGGATAACGAGGGATAAAATTGGTCCATTGGAGAGACAGTGTGGACAGCTATCTGCAGAGCCAAAAGAGATGGGGGAGATATTGAACAATTTCTTTTCTTCGGTATTCACCAAGGAGAAGGATATTGAATTATGTGAGGTAAGGGAAACTAGTAGAGTAACTATGGATACTATGAGTTTCAAAGTAAAAAAAGTACTGACACTTTTGAAAAATATAAAAGTGGATAAGTCTCCAGGTCCAGACAGGATATTCCCTAGGACATTGAGGGAAGTTAGTGTAGAAATAGCCGGGGCTATGACAGAAATATTTCAAATGTCATTAGAAACGGGAATAGTCCCCGAGGATTGGCGTACGGCGCATGTTGTTCCATTGTTTAAAAAGGGTTCTAAGAGTAAACCTAGCAATTATAGACCTGTTAGTTTGACTTCAGTGGTGGGCAAATTAATGGAAAAGATACTTAGAGATAATATATGTAAGCATCTGGATAAACAGGGTGTGATTAGGAACAGTCAACATGGATTTGTGCCTGGAAGGTCATGTTTGACTAATTTTCTTGAATTTTTTTAAGAGGTTACTAGGGAAATTGACGAGGGTAAAGCAGTGGATGTTGTCTATATGGACTTTAGTAAGGCCTTTGACAAGGTTCCTCATGGAAGGTTGGTTAAGAAGGTTCAACTGTTGGGTATAAATGCAGGAGTAGCAAGATGGATTCAACAGTGGCTGAATGGGAGACGCCAGAGGGTAATGGTGGATGGCTGTTTGTCGGGTTGGAGGCAGGTGACTAGTGAGGTGCCTCAGGGATCTGTGTTGGGTCCTTTGTTGTTTGTCATATACATCAATGATCTGGACGAAGGTGTGGTAAATTGGATTAGTAAGTATGCAGATGATACTAAGATAGGTGGGGTTGCGGGTAATGAAGAAGAGTTTCAAAGTCTACAGAGAGATTTATGCCAGTTGGAAGAGTGGGCTGAAAGATGGCAGATGGAGTTTAATGCTGATAAGTGTGAGGTGCTACATCTTGGCAGGACAAATCAAAATAGGACGTACATGGTAAATGGTAGGGAATTGAAGAATGTAGGTGAACAGAGGGATCTGGGAATAACTGTGCACAGTTCCATGAAAGTGGAATCTCATGTAGATAGGGTGGTAAAGAAAGCTTTTGGTGTGCTGGCCTTTATAAATCAGAGCATTGAGTATAGAAGTTGGGATGTAATGTTAAAATTGTACAAGGCATTGGTGAGGCCAATTCTGGAGTATGGTGTACAATTTTGGTCGCCTAATTATAGGAAGGATGTCAACAAAATAGAGAGAGTACAGAGGAGATTTACTAGAATGTTGCCTGGGTTTCAGCAACTAAGTTACAGAGAAAGGTTGAACAAGTTAGGGCTTTATTCTTTGGAGCGCAGAAGGTTAAGGGGGGACTTGATAGAGGTTTTTAAAATGATGAGAGGGATAGACAGAGTTGACGTGGAAAAGCTTTTCCCACTGAGAGTAGGGAAGATTCAAACAAGGGGACATGACTTGAGAATTAAGGGACTGAAGTTTAGGGGTAACATGAGGGGGAACTTCTTTACTCAGAGAGTGGTAGCTGTGTGGAATGAGCTTCCAGTGAAGGTGGTGGAGGCAGGTTCGTTTTTATCATTTAAAAATAAATTGGATAGTTATATGGATGGGAAAGGAATGGAGGGTTATGGTCTGAGCGCAGGTATATGGGACTAGGGGAGATTATGTGTTCGGCACGGACTAGAGGGGTCGAGATGGCCTGTTTCCGTGCTGTAATTGTTATATGGTTATATGGTTATACCAAGTTGTGGATAATGAAGAGGATTTCCAAAGTCTACAGAGTGATTTAGGCCATTTGGATGAATGGGCTGAAAGATGGCAGATGGAGTTTAATGCTGATAAATGTGAGGTGCTACACCTTGGCAGGATAAAATCAAAATAGGACGTATATGGTAAATGGTAGGGAATTGAAGAATACAGTTGAACAGAGGGATCTGGGAATAACCGTGCATAGTTCCTTGAAGGTGGAATCTCATATAGATAGGGTGGTAAAGAAAGCTTTTGGTATGCTAGCCTTTATAAATCAGAGCATTGAGTATAGAAGCTGGGATGTAATGTTAAAATTGTACAAGGCATTGGTGAGACCAAATCTGGAGTATGGTGTACAATTTTTGTCGCTCAATTATAGGAAGGATGTCAACAAAATAGAGAGCGTACAGAGGAGATTTACTAGAATGTTGCCTGGGTTTCAACAACTAAGTTACAGAGATAGGTTGAATAAGTTAGGTCTTTATTCTCTGGAGCGCAGAAGGTTAAGGGGGGACTTGATAGAGGTCTTTAAAATGATGAGAGGGATAGACAGAGTTGCTGTGATCAAGCTTTTCCCTTTGAGAATAGGGAAGATTCAAACAAGAGGACATGACTTCAGAATGAAGGGACAGAAGTTTAGGGGTAACATGAGGGGGAACTTCTTTACTCAGAGAGTGGTAGCGGTGTGGAATGAGCTTCCAGTGGAAGTGGTGGCGGCAGGTTCGTTGGTATCATTTAAAAATAAATTGGATAGGCATATGGATGAGAAGGGAATGGAGGGTTATGGTATGAGTGCAGGCAGGTGGGACTAAGGGAAAAAAGTTGTTCGGCACGGACTTGTAGGGCCGAGATGGCCTGTTTCCGTGCTGTAATTGTTATATGGTTATATGGTTATATAAATAGTAAGGTTAAACGAGAACTTACCAGTTTGAAGTTTGATCTTTATTTTATGAGGAGTAACGTTGAGGGATTACATGAATAACCCGCCAGGACGCATGCGTGTCAAACTTCAAAGCAGCGGAAATCACAGATAACAGTAAATGAACTGAACATAGTAAGATTAGAGAAATAGGATACCAGTTGAACTTTATAATCGAGGGTGGGCGTGGAGGGCACGTAATCCCTCAACGTTACTCCTCATAAAATAAAGATCAAACTTCAAACTGGTAAGTTCTCATTTAATTTCACTATTTTACTTCGGAGTCACGTGAGTGACTACGTGAAGATTTTAAAGCTCTGTGATTTCATGCCGTGGAAACGAGTCCAGGCGTCATACACAGCATAAGTGGGCCAATGATGAGTGAACATTAATATAGCATTCAGACATGACATAGATATAGACATGTTGATGCTATTAATGAACAATAGTGGGAATCATAACCTCCCTCAACCTGGAGGAAGTATGAACCATACCTAACATAGAGTTGGCAAATACCCCCGATCTGGCAATGGGTTTATTCTGAATATTTGTACAGATTAATAGTTTGACCATCCTGCAGCAGCTAGGATGTGGTCCATAAGCCTGCTGCTGAGGTATAGCGGTCCTGCTAGAGTGGGACTCAATTTCAATGTACACTCCTGTATATGCCAGACCCATTTACCCCTCTGGAGAAGATTTGTAGTGATTCCTTCTAACGAGGTGTTATGTAACTAACAATATTGCTAGTCAGAGTCTATGAGGCTCTTAGGGACCTTGACATACTGGTGTAGATGCGTGTTCACACGCAACCCAAGGTCCATGGGATATGCAACATCTAGTTTGGTCTGTGTCCCTGTCTACTCTGCTTGACTAATCATAAACAAAACATGTTATTATAGCCCACAGATATGATCATTCTATCCAGTGTAGCAATGACTGGACCCGTAGCGCTGTACAATAGTCATCTTCAGTCATTTCCCAACTGGGCAATAGCATCAGTTTGGAAATGACTGAAGATTTACAGATGAGAGGTTTTTAGAGGAGCAACGCTGAATACTGTTCGTCCATCATTGTGACTTTGTTAGTTTCAGCTGAGAATAGCAGAGGTCTAATCTTTTGTCTCAGAGCTGATCCCAGACAAATAAATGGTTTGATTGTATCCCAATAATCAATAGTTTCAGTTGGTATCAACTTAATTTGAATTTAACTGGACGGGTGAGAACCTCAATTTCTCAAATATAGCTATGTGGCTGATAAGGCTAATTTAATAAAATACAATATGTTCAATATCATCCAGATTGGCCAAGCCACTTATTTGTTAGCTCTGTGCAGTCGAAGCACTGATTGTAGTGATTTAGTAATAATCTGGAAACTGAAGTTGGCCCATTTTGCAACGCCACTGAGTGTAACATTGCCTCATCCAGTTAAATTTCAAAAATCTTCTGGGAAAGGAAATGATCAAATGGAAGTTATTCAGAAATGTCTAAACTGCACATGCGGGTTGAGGCTGTTGACATTGATCAATCTACATCCCATATTGTGAGCCTGCCTTGAAAGGCAAACTCCACCATACCTGTTGTGCAGTATAAACTAATCATGTTATCCCAAACCAGTGTAAATATTCAAACCAGTTTAAGATTACCAACTTGTATCCATGACGGGAGACGTCATCGATGTGGCTCCATACCTTTAACCGGATGGGAGGACTTATGCATCCCGACCCAGGAGCTGCCTCAACCATGTGTGCTTGATTTTGCTCTTCTGCTCCTGGGAGGTAGAGGAGCTCGAGTACGGGGTTGGCACATCTTCCAGGAAGGCCGTTCTGGGCTATGGCCTAAAAAAGACCTTTGTTCTGGTTGTACGGCCTTCAAGCTTTCACCAGCTTCAGTGCATCGTGGTTTGCTGTTGGGTGCATAGGGGTGCTGCCGCCGGAGATGTGAGGTCTTGTGTGATGATGTGGCCTTCCTGAGCCCGATGGCCCTCGTCGAGCTCCTGCTGCTGGTTGTGTTGTTCCTGAACCCCTGCACACTTGTGGTATCTTAAGCCAAACCCCTGTCTTCAGAGTCAGCCCAGAAGTGACTCCTAATGCTCCCCTCTGTCGAGGGAGATGCATTATGCAGCCCTCAATAAGGTGCTGCCTTGGGCGTCCTAGTGACTAAACTCCATATACCGGAGCATGTCACATTGGAGCTTCTGCTCCATCAACCGCTCCATGCGGGATATGCGATCACAGTTGCTCCCGCCGGTGGTGAGTCTTCACAGCCCGACTCGTCCATGTTTTCGGCCTGTCTGACCTCTGCTTGGCCTTCCCACCAGTCTGTGGTGTCGATTCCGACTGTGCAGGTGCCAGGTCGGAGACTGCTGATCAATAGCAATCCAGGTGCAGTCTACCGCTGCTGACTGCCCGCAATTCCGCGGTCCTCCACAATCAGTCTGGATGTGGTCCATTCCTGTAACATATTCTCACAAAATAGCATAAAACGACCTTCGAGTAAGGAATTTACCTGCATGTCCTTTTTAAACTTTCTGCTGCAGGGGCAAAGTTCCTCCTGAGCCTGGTCCCATGGTCGTAGTTTGTTACAGCTGGGGTTCCCTCTGTGGTCCTTGTAGAAAGGCTTCCATTGTGGGTATTTCTCCTTCTAACGAGGTTTTATGTAACTAACAATATTGCTAGTCAGAGTCTATGAGGCTCTTAGGGACCTTGACATACTGGTGTAGATGCGTGTTCACACGCAACCCAAGGTCCATGGGATATGCAACATCTAGTTTGGTCTGTGTCCCTGTCTACTCTGCTTGACTAATCATAAACAAAACATGTTATTATAGCCCACAGATATGATCATTCTATCCAGTGTAGCAATGACTGGACCCGTAGCGCTGTACTCAATGCTATGGCATAACCACTAGTACGTGAGTTTGACCAGGACAGGGATATTGCTGCCGCCCATCGGCGAAGTGACGTAGCACAATGTTAAAAACGCATATCTCTATGTCTCTAGGCCTAGGAGGTTTTTAGTTGACGATACACTTCATAATCTAGACGTCAGAGGGTGAGACCAGAAAGAATGGTTTATATTCTCCGCAGTCAAATGATGAGGAGGTACTTCAGGCACAGTAAATGGAATTTTAACTTGATGTTATAATCTCATAAAACTGAATTTTAATGTTTCAGTCATCCGTGCCGAGTTAAACGTAAAGAAGAATAAACAATACTTCCCACCTCCTATTCGGTTTGTTGCTATTTGGTGCTATCCCTGCAATCTGCAGTGAGCACTCCTAATGCTTATGGCTAGACAACCCGAGCCGCAGGAAACGGTATCTCAGAGTCTGTAAGTCTATGAATTGATTATATCATGCAGAGGATGGTCTCAACATCACAACATGAACCAGCATCTTTTTTATCCGGAAATAACCATGTGTGGTTTTATGCTCATTCCCCACATCAGCAGGAATCATGGGTATATAACCCAGGCAGGGACTATGAAACCTGGAAGCGGGAATCTTGCTGAATTTTGCAAGACCCGTCTATTGAGGCCAAATGGAGGAAGACATAAAGAACATTCCTCCCTTGTGTAGCGAGAATGCACCCTTTGCCACTAATATGCCTTGTATTTTTTGCAACTGTTGATTGAACCTGGATGCAAGCATCTCAATCGTTAATGTTTCATCGATCCACAATGTTATTAAATGCATTGTGATCACACATTCATTCTGTGTTGTCATTGATTTTGCATGATAATACACCAGTGCTAAATGCGGTTAGGTAAAACTATCAACGGATACTTTGATTTGATTGTACCTTTGTGATTAACATATACCACCACCAAAGTGTATCACCTTGGACTTGTGCATGCAGGTTATGCATATCCACATGCCCTTTAATGCACAAAATGCACCTTGTGTCCATTGGCAGTTGATACCATAACTGAACACTTGATAACTCATGCTAATCCCATCTGCCTCCGTAACTAGAGATGGTATTAGTAGATTTCCCATCTTTGGGCAATAGCATCAGTTTGGAAATGACTGAAGATTTACAGATGAGAGGTTTTTAGAGGAGCACAGTAAATGGGGTCTCCCCTCCGTCTCGACTTTGCCCCGGACTTTTAGCAGGACCTCCAAGTAGGGGTTCCTGCAAGAAGATTTAACCTGAAAAGTTAAAAAAAAAACTTACCTCAGGTCTGTTGCTGGCAGGTGAATCACGTCCAACCTGCCAGTCATCACGCAATGCGATAGATGATATGACACGCATGCGTCCTGGCGGGTTCTTCACGTAGTCACTCACGTGACTCCGAAGTAAAATAGAAGCTTTAAGCATGGTTCGAGTCACATGCTGCAGGCAGGCAGGCAGATGTTTTAATTTATAACATGAATGAACCCTGAAATCTGGAGGACAGAAGTATTTTCCATTTCACATGATTTGTGAAAATGATTACATTAAATTGTCAGAAGAAACACAAGATAGAATTTTGTTTAGGAAGGAACTGCAGAAGCCGACTTAAACCGGAGACAGACACAAAACCCTGGAGTAACTCTGACAGGATTTGCAGTTTTCTTTTGAGAAGAAGTGAATACTGATGTCATAGAGTGGAAACAGGCCATTCCTTCAGCTCAACTTGCCCACACCGGCCATCATACCCCACCTACACTTGTCCCAGTCACGGAAACAGGCTCCAGCTCAACTGCCCACACCTGCCAACATGCCCCATCTACACTAGTCACATAGTCACAAAAACAGGCCCTACCTTCAGCTCAACTTGCCTACACTGGCCAACATGCCCCATCTACACCATATAGAAACATAGAAACATAGAAAATAGGTGCAGGAATAGGACATTCGGCCCTTCGAGCCTGCACCGCCATTCAATATGATCACGGCTGATCATCCAACTCAGTATCCTGTACCCGCCTTCTCTCCATACCCCCTGATCCCTTTAGCCACAAGGGCCACATCTAACTCTATCTTAAATATAGCCAATGAACTGGCCTCAACTACCTTCTGTGGCAGAGAATTCCACAGCTTCACCACTCTCTGTGTGAAAAATGTTTTTCTCCTCCCGGTCCTAAAAGATTTCTCCCTTATCCTTAAACTGTGACCCCTTGTTCTGGACTTCCCCAACATCGGGAACAATCTTCCTGCATCTAGCCTGTCCAACCCCTTAAGAATTTTGTAAGTTTCTATAAGAACCCCCCTCAATCTTCTAAATTCTAGCGAATACAAGCCGAGACTATCCAATCTTTCTTCATATGCAAGTCCTGACATCCCAGGAATCAGGCTGGTGAACCTTCTCTGTACTCCCTCTATGGCAAGAATGTATTTCCTCAGATTAGGAGACCAAAACTGTACGCAATACTCCAGGTGTGGTCTCACCAAGACCCGGTACAACTGCAGTAGAACCTCCCTGCTCCTATACTCAAATCCTTTTGCTATGAACGCTAACACACCATTCGCTTTCCTCACTGCCTGCTGCACCTGCATGCCTACTTCCAATGACTGGTGTACCATGACACCCAGGTCTTGTTGCAGCTCCCCTTTTCCAAATCAGCCACCATTCAGATAATAGTCTACTTTCCTGTTTTTGCCACCAAAGTGGATAACCTCACATTTTACTTCGTAGTCACGTGAGTGACTACGTGAAGAAGGGCCGTCCGTCTGCGTGCGCGTCATTACGTCTGAACGCAAGCGCACGACGGACTGGCAGGCATTGTGTCCTCCCAGCCATTCGGGATTGGCAGGTAAGGAAAGTTGAATTACTTACCTGCGTTCTTTCGGGCTTGAAGCTTTTTGTAGTTTCAGAGCCCAGATGTCGAGGAGACGGTCCGCGGGGAAGTCGGCTGCCGAAGACCGCAGCATTTCCAGTAGCGGGCGATGGTCTTGTTCCCGACATTAACGCTGGCAGCAGAACCGGCAGGAGACTTCGTGCAGGAGGAGGAGCTCCATTGGTGGTCCTGCAGGATGTAATACCACCCGCAAGTCTAAACAAGCCCGTTGACTCAGAATGAGTCCGGGGAAGAGGGATACCCTCCCCCAACGGAGAGCGTCTGAGGACGACTCTCCCACATGGAGCAACTTATGGAGAAGTTGCTCCAACAATGATCTGCTCCAAAGGAGGGAGCAGTATCAGCACGGCCTACAGCAGGCAGTGCCGGGAGCTTTACACATGGGGCAGCCCAATGTCTTCCCCATTGGAGGGGGAAGTACATATGGAAGAAACCACTCTGAATCAGAGTACAAAAGCAGGGGGGGGGGGGATCCTTCCCAGGGACAAGCAAAAGAAAGGAAGTAAGTAAGTAAGTTTTACTTTTATAGCACTGCTTAAGTCAACTCACATTGACACCAAACTGCTTTACATACAGTAAAACGAATAATAAGCTTCCATACAAACAAAAGAAAATAAGTACTTCTGCAATATCCAGGTTCCACTGGGTGCTTCCCTGGATGGAGATCTAACCCGGGTATTATGGAGAACCCGCAGGCAGCGGCACCTGTTTCAGGGCTGCACAAATGTCTCCTGCTCTGAGGAGAGGAGCATTCACAGTCAGTTTCAGTCTGACCCAAAGCAAGAACCTCATTTAGGTCCGCTGGAGGGGCCATGTCAGCGCAGGTATCCTCAAGGGCCTGCGGCAGCACCTGTTTTCAGGGCTGCCTACAAATCTCACTCTCAGTGGAGGGGGGTGTGAGTGATCAGTAGGTAACTGATCTCGAATTTAAAGTATGAATATCCGCACGTTACAAATGCCGGCAAGGGAACAGCCATGATCAGCCATGATCATATTGAATGGCGGTGCAGGCTCGAAGGGCCGAATAGCCTACTCCTGCACCTAATTTCTATTTCTATGTTTCTAACAGCGCTATCAGGGTGACTTTGGCGAAACCAGCCGCCGAATCCTCTCTTCAGGTAAGACCAGAAGAAGGAAGCAAAAGCTGTCGGACCAATCAAGGTACCAACGACAAGCAAAACGTCATCAGTAGGCGACAACACACCCCACACCTCCATAGGGGGTAAGCGGTTCACTGAAGCCCGTGGTAGCTTGAAAGCATGGGCACGGATATATGATCAGAGTCGTCTTTCAAGGCAGACTCAGAATTATGGCCAGAATTGTCCTACAAGGCAGGCTCAGTATGATGAGGTTTTCAGACCAAGACCCAAGCAGAGGTCAGGAGAAACATGGAATCCACACTCCCTACCAGTCCTACTCCCAATCAAGGAGAGAAAAGGAACCTACATCAGGGGCCTTTGGGCTTACCACAAGACCACTGGTAGCCATGGAGGTAGGTGGGTCTGGGTTTACTGAAACAAGGGATTGTGGACCAGTTACATGTTGGTAATTTTACTCTTGTCTTTTTGTTCAAAATGACAATAATATGAATTTCAGATCTGGTTTTAAAAAACAGATAATAGCATGTGATTATTTTTACTGCACAACATACATAGGTTCCAAGCAGACTTGGAACTCGGACCGGAGTTGTCTTCAAGGCAGGCCCAGTATTATGGGCAGGATTGCCTTCCAGGACAGGTGACAGATGGAGGATCTCACTTCATCCAGGTTTAACTCATATGTGCAGTACAGACTTTCAGAACAGCAATTTTTTGTTACAGTCTAACAACTGTTTTAAAGGAGCTTCCTATAAAATGGTCACATGGCATGCATCAACCTCAAAGATGCATACAATTCGGTGTCTATTCACTAAGAACAGGAGATATTTGAAGTTTAACTGGATGGCATGGCTCTGCCAAATGGGTTGACATCAGCTCCTAGACTATTGACTAAACTACGGAAACCAATTCTGGGTCTACAAAGGTCTCAGAACCACATAGTAATGGTATATTTGGAGGACATTTTCATTTTGGAGTCACCAAGAATTGGCAGAAGCATCAGTCAAAGCAAACCAAAACGTTGTTTGAAAGACTTGGTTACCTCATCCATCCAGTTAAATCA
Organism: Amblyraja radiata; assembly: GCF_010909765.2. Taxonomy (NCBI): domain Eukaryota; kingdom Metazoa; phylum Chordata; class Chondrichthyes; order Rajiformes; family Rajidae; genus Amblyraja; species Amblyraja radiata. Next base: position 62,008,098 of record NC_045968.1, read on the forward strand.
AAATTGACACCTACAAGGGTAATTGATTACCTAGAATTTACTATCAAAAACAGTAAATATGTTGGTGACTTTGCCTAGGGGCAAACAACAATATTTAATTAAGCCTGCTATGACCTGAGTGTCAAATACTAGCCATCTATCAGGCAAACAGCGAGTGTAATTGGCAAATAGTAGCTGCATTTCCAGCAGTACGTCACGGGCATTAGCATTACCAGAATTTACAGCGAGCAAAGGAACGAACACTCAGATTCCATGCAGGCCAAATTGGCAAAACTATGGATTGCCAGCAGAGGCCATTGTTGAATAACTATGGTGGATAACAAGCGTGAGACAGCTCAAGGCAAATTTTGCTTGAAAGCCATCGGGGGTTCTTCAGACCTATGCAAGCGGCTAAGGATGAGGATCCACAAACGCAGTCTAGAGCTGTGGGAGCAGATGGAATGAGCAGGAGTCTGTAATTCCCCAACACATGGAGTCAATTACCCAGAATTGTTGGGGGCACAATATGGACTCAAGGTTTTCTGTAGCACCATGCAACCGTGCTTGTTCAAATTCAGATTGATAACACCACTGCGGTGGCATATGTCAATCACAAGGGTGGTGTAAAATCTTTATCTTACGACAGATTGTCGAACCTCATTTGGCACTGGTGTATCGAAAGGAATATTTGGGTAACAGCGGTCTATCTACGAGGTAGATATAACACGGTGACAGATGCTGGATCACAATTGTTTAATAACAACACAGAATGGATGTTGAATCAGGCAGTATTTAACGAAATAACTACACGATTTGGCATACCAGATATTGATCTGTTTGCATCTAGGCTAAACCATCAGTTACCCAGATATGTGTCCTGCGAGCTGGATCCAGGAGCAAAGGCAGTGGATGCTTTCTCCCTCAATTGGGGAGGAATGTTTATGTATGCTTTCCGCCAATTTGTCTCACAAACCGATGCTTGACCAAAATCAAGCAAGACTAAGCCACAGGCATATTGGTAGTGCCAGATTGGCCTACTCAAGCCTGGTTCCCAAATAAATTTGGGAACTATAGTCCAGCCAGTTATGGCTGTACCCAAGAGCAGGGAACTCCTAGTGAACCCAGTTACAGGGAGTAATCGTCCACTACATGAACGTATTAACTTGTTGGTCTGCAGATTCTGAGGAGGCCATTTCAAGGTATAGGACTTTCCGAACAAATACAACACAGTTCGGATAACGGATGTCTTGGAGTTCCTATCAACTCTGTACTATAACTATAAACAGAGTTATAGTGCAATCTATAGTGCCAGAGGCGCACTCTCCTCCTATCTGATGCTGGAAGCAGGGCACGAGTCGATAGGAACGCACCCCTTTACAACTAAATTCATTAAGGGAATTTACAATTTAATACCTCCAAGGCCAAGGTACACGGACACATGGGATGTGAACGTGGTACTAACCCTACTTTGACAGTGGGGACCGCCTATAACTAACCCTGAAGGTGGTATACTGACAAAGAGTCCAGACACTGCAAAAGCTACGGTTGGACTACATGACCACCAATATGAACAAAATAACATTCATAATCAGGAACCTGATAAAACAGAGCAGGCCAGGAATGGCAGGGATGAAGATCCAGTTCTTGGCATATCCAGAGGACCAACGGTTGTGTGTGTGGTAACATACTAACACCACTATCTGAGAGTTACAGAGAATCTCAGAGGCTCAGAACTATTGGTCCTCATCAGCAATAAAAAAAATAAAAAATAAAAAAACCACACCAGACAGGTGTCAACTCAAACCATCTCCAGATGGTCAAAGGAGGTAAATGCGGTAGCAGGAGTGAACGTTTATATGCTTAAATCTCACTCCACCAGGGCTGCATCTACGTATGTAGCAAGAGCTATGGACGTGCCCCTTGACGACATCCTAGTGGCTGCAGGATGGACGAATGAAATGACGGTCCACCGGTTTTATAACAAACCCATAACCGGACTGGGGGTGTTTGCACGTACCATTTTAAGTTCTGTCCCTTAGTTTCCCCCCCCAAGGTTGCAACTTTTCTTTCATTTAAAGCATCAGTGTCTTTACTTAACTACGTAATGTCTGAATGCTTTAATGATTACACGCATCCATGGTCAATCCATTCAGTGTGTGACGCCTGGATTCGTAACCGGCGTAAAATCACAGAGCTTTGAAATCTTCACGTAGTTACTCACGTGACTCCGAAGTAAAATAGTAAGATTAAACGAGAACCTACCAGTTTGAAGTTTGATCTTGATTTTATGAGGAGTTACGATGAGCGATTACGTGCCCACCGCTCCCACCCTCATACTATCAAGGTCATATGGAAGTTCTAGTTTCTTCACAATCTTACTATTCTCAGGTCTTCTTTTTATCTGTGATTTAACACAGCTGCTTTGAAGATTGACGCGCATGCAGACGGACGGTCCTTCTTCACGTAATCGCTCATCGTAACTCCTCATAAAATCAAGATCAAACTTCAAACTGGTAAGTTCTCGTTTAATCTTACTATTTATCCACATTATACTGCAACTGCCATGCATTTGCCCACTCACTCAACCTATCCAAGTCACGTTGCAGCCTCCTAGCATCCTCCTCACAGCTAACACTGCCCCCCAGCTTCGTGTCATCCACAAACTTGGAGATGTTGCATTCAATTCCCTCGCCCAAATCATTAATATATATTGTAAATAGCTGGGATCCCAGCTCTGAGCCTTGCGGTACCCCACTAGTCACTGCCTGCCATTCTGAAAAGGACTCGTTTACTCCTACTCTTTGCTTCCTGTCTGCCAGCCAGTTCTCTATCCACATCAATACTGAACCCCCAATACCGTGTGCTTTAGGTTTGTATACTAATATCTTATGTGGGACCTTGTTGAAAGCCTTCTGAAAGTCCAGATATAACACATCCATTGGCTCTCCCTTATCCACTCTCCTAGTTACATCCTCGAAAAATTATCTAGGATTCGTCAGACATGATTTACCTTTGTTAGACTGATGTTAGACTAACTGGTCTGTAATTCCCCGTTTTCTCTCTCCCTCCCTTTTTAAAAAGTGGGGTTACATTAGATACCCTCCAATCCTCAGGAACTACTCCAGAATCTAAAGAGTTTGGAAAAATTATCAATAATGCATCCACTATTTCTGGAGCTACTTCCTTAAGTACTCTGGGATGCAGCCTATCTGGCCCTGGGGATTTATCGGCCTTTAATCCATTCAATTTACCTAACACCACTTCCTGGCTAACCTGGATTTCACTCTGTTCCTCTATCTCATTTGACCCCCCGGTCCCCTGCTATTTTCGCCAGATTATTTATGTCTTCCTTAGTGAAGACAGAACCAAAGTAGTTATTCAATTGGTCTGCCATGTCCTTGTTCCCCATGATCAATTCACCCGTTTCTGACTGCAAGGGACCTACATTTGGTTTAACCAATCTTTTTCTCTTCACATATCTATAAAAACCTTTGCAGTCAGTTTTATGTTCCCTGCCAGTTTTCTTTCATAATCTATTTTTCCTTTCCAAATTAAGCCCTTTGTCCTCCTCTGCTGATACTATCCTTGATTTCCCTTGTTATCCACGGATGCACTACCTTCCCTGGTTTATTATTTTGCAAACTGGGATGAACAATTGTTGTAGTTCATCAATGCAGTCTTTAAATGCCTTCCATTGCACATCCACCGTCAACCCTTTAAGAATCAATTGCCAGTCTATCTTGGCCAATTCACGTCTCATACCCTCAAAGTTACCTTTCTTTAAGTTCAGAACCCTTGTTTCTGAATTAATTATGTCACTCTCCATCATAATGAAGAACTCAACTATATTATGGTCACTCTTGCCCAAGGGGCCACCCACAACCCTTCCTCATTACTCAATGCCCAGTCTAGAAAAGCCTGCTCTCTCGTTGGTTCCTCCCCATGTTGGTTTAGAAAACTATCCCGCATACATTCCAAGATACACACCAGTCACAGTCACGAAAACAGACCCTTCAGCCCAACTTTCTCACACCGGACAACATGCCCCATCTACACTAGTCCCAGAGTCACGGAAACAGACCCTTCAGCCCACCCTGCCCACACCGGCCAACCTGTCCCATCTACACTAGTCCCAGAGTCACATAAACAGGCCCTACAGCCCAACTTGCTCACAGCGGCCAACATGCCCCATCTACACCAGTCACTCAACATGGAAACAGGCCCTTCAACCCAACTTGCCCACACCGGCCAACATGTCCCATTTACACTAGTCACCCAGCGCAGAAACAGGCCCGTCCTTCAGTCCAACTTGCCTACACCTGCCAACATGCCCCATCTGCACTAGTCCCAGAGTCACGGAAACAGGCCCTTCAACCCAACTTGCCCACACCGGCCAACATGTCCCATTTACACTAGTCACCCAGCGCAGAAACAGGCCCTTCCTTCAGCCCAACTTGCCCACACCAGTCAACATGCCCCATCTACACTAGTCACAGTCGTGGAAATAGACCCTTCAGCCCAATTTGCCCACAGCGGCCTATTTTCCCCATCAACACTAGTCCCGCAGTCATGGAAACAGGCCCTTCAGCCCAACTTGCCCACATCACCCAACATGGCCCATCTACACTAGTCCCAGAGTCATGGAAACAGGCCCTTCCTTCAGCCCACCTTGCCCACACCGGCCAACATGCCCCATTTATACTAGTCCCACCTGCCCTCCCAACCTGTCCTATCCATGTACCTGTCCAAGTGTGAGAGTCTCAGCCTCCTCCGGCAGCTCGTTCCATACACCCAGTTTCCCCTCAGGTTGACATTCTCGATGAGAACAATTTGTGAACCAGCGAGCTGGTGTGGAATAAAAAATGGAATCATGGATAGAAAAATAACAAAATATGTGCAACGGTAGAGTTGCTGCCTCACAGTGCCAGAGACCCGGGTTCCATCCTGACTACCGGTGCTGTCTGTACAGAGTTTGCATGTTCTCTCCATGACCTGCGTGGGTTTTCTCCTGGTGTCCAGTTTCATCCCACACTGCAAAGACTGCGGGTTTGTCGGTTAATTGCCTTTGGTAATTCGGTAATTGTAAAACTGACCCTAGTGTGTGGGATAGTGCGAGTGTACAGGGTGATCACTGGTCGGTACAGACTCTGTGGGCCGAAGGGCCCGTTTACATGCTGTATCTCTAAACAAAAGTAAAAAGATGTTTCCACTAGTGGGAGAGTCTAGGACCAGAGGGCACAGCCTCAGAATTAAAGGACATTCCTTTAGGAAGGAGATGAGGAGGAATTTCTTTAGCCAGAGGATGGTGAATTTGTGGGATTCGCTGCCACAGACGACGGTGGAGGCCACAAGTCAGTGGATATATTTAAGGCAGAGATAGATAGATTCTTGATTAGTGTGGGTGTCAGGGGTTATGGGCAGGAGAATGGGGTTAGGAGGGAGAGATAGATCAGCCATGATTGAATGGTGGAGTAGACTCGATGGGCTGAATGGCCTAATTCTGATTCTGTGTGTTGTCCCTGACTTCAGGAAATGCAAGCAGCCACTTTGTGCAAAGAACAATGCGTCAACAGAAGGCAATTATTGTCCCGCATTCAACTACTGCCCCAGGTGGATATCATGATGTGTGCAACAACATTGATTGGCCACTGGTGGGCGAAGGGTTAATGTGGTCATTGGCTTGATTGGAGCTGATTAGAAAATTGTCAGCTGCTGTGTATAAAAGGGGGAGTTGTGGGAGTGCATGAGTGCAGGGCAGAAAGTTTTGTTGGGACTCCGAGCGAGAGCGACGCGGAGGGCATATTGTATCGGCCGACGGCCTGTATAGGTCCGGTAAACGGTGCTCTGGCACTATTCCCTGCTGTTACAAAATGATAGGAGAGCAGGGAGAGAGTGGGTCTAGTGGTATGGAAGCCAGTGGAAGAGAGGATAACGAAGAAAGTGTTGAGAAGGAGTGGGAAACCGTGGGAGCATGGGGTAGTCCCAGGAAGAGCAGCCGTAAAAGAAGGAAAAACAATACTGGTGGATCGGAAAGTGAAGACAAGGAACCAGAAAGGACATTTTGTTAAATGTAGTGGTGAGGTTTGAAGGAGAAGGAGGAGTAAAGAAGATAGATCCATTGAAGCTGACAAAAATAGTCAGGGCCCAGGTTGGGGAAGTAAAGTATGCAAGAGTGCTGGAGGATGGAAACATGCTAATAGGGTGCAACAGTAAGGCTCAAGTTGAAAAGGCAATGAGAATGAACAAGATTGACAAAACCAAAATAATCAAAGTAGTGAGAGTGGGAGAACGGAGGACGGCAGGGTGTAAAGAGATTATCTATGGAATCCCTCTCAAAGTTAATATGAGTTAACTGGTTCAGGAACTCAGAAAGAGATGTGAATTAATTATGAGTGCCAAAAGAATGACCAAAGGAGCAAAGAAAGAGGAAATGTCCTGGTCGAATTCAAGAGAGAATCCCTTCCAAAAGTGGTCCATTTTGGATTCATGCGATATAGTGTAAGAGAGTACATACCCAAACCAATGAGGTGCTTCAAATGTCAGAAATTTGGGCATATAGCTAAAATGTGCAAGGGGGCGAGGAAATGCGCAAGGTGTAGTGGGGACCATGAATATGGTCAGTGTGGAGAGGGGGTCAGACCAAAGTGCTGTAATTGTGGAGGAGAGCATAGTGTGGCTTACTGGGGCTGTGAGGTGATGAAACGTGAAGCTGAAGTACAAAACATAAGAGTGAAGGAAAAGGTCTCCTATGCAGAGGCAGCAAAGAGGGCTGACCCTACAAAACAGATGAATGAAAGAAGGATCAGGAGGGAGCAAGATGTGGGCATAATGGAGACAATAAAAGAAAAAGAAAAGAATATATGGAAAGAAAAGATAAACCTGGTTATATTTATAGCAGGAGCAATAAATGCGACAGCAGAAGTAAAATCCAAAACAGAAAGGATCCAAATCATTGTAAAGGCTGCAGTCCACCACTTGGGCATGGCAGGATTGAAGTGGGAGGAAATACATGATGGTCTCAGTATCCAGGCGAGCCAAGAGTCAACATGTGTGGGTTAATAATATTAATGTTAATCCTACAATGGAATGCAAGAAGCTTGTTAGCCAATGGGCAAGACTTTAAGCAATTCATAGACAGTAGGAAGGAAAAACCAGATGTCGTATGTATCCAGGAAACCTGGTTGAAACCAAGTTTAGATTTTGTTCTATATGATTATGTTGCAGTGAGATGTGATAGGGGAAATGGGGGAGGAGGGGGTTGTGCCACTTTCATTAAAAAAGGGATACCATACAAGGTATTAGGAATTGGGCAGGAACAGGAATATGTGGTAATAGAAGTATGGTCTGAGAGGAGGAAAGTAGTGGTAATAAATTACTATAATCCGATTAGAGGTCAGTAAGTTACAGGAAGTAGAAGGCCAGAGCAAATCTAATGTTATTTGGTGTGGGGACTTTAACGCACATAATACATTATGGGGCAGCGGAAAGTCAGATAATAATGGACAGGTAATTGAGGAATTATTAAATGATGGTAATCTAGTATGTCTAAATGATGGAAAGAAGACCAGGGTAGATGTTAGGACAGGGAAGGAGTCTGTGTTGGGCCTTACACTTGTTTCTAATAGGATTGCTGCTAAGTGTGACTGGGAAGTTTATGAAAAAGGTAACATAGGAAGTGATCGTCATCCTGTGCTATGCAAAATAAATGTTACTTTAATTATGATTAAAGAAAATAGAAGTGGACGGTGGATTTTGAAAAGGCTAATTGGGAGAAATTTAAGGAAGAAAGTGATAGATATGTAAAACCGATACAAGAAGAGACAGATAGAGAAAGCTTTGAGAATAAATTGTCAGAAGGTATCAAAAGAGCAGCATTAGTTTCCATACTTAAAAGTAAAGGAAGATCAAAAAGGAAAGCTGTGCCATGGTGGGACAATAAATGTAAAGAGGTGGTGGTGAATAGAAACAGAGCATTCAGATTATTAAAAAGAACTCATAACTACCAACACATGATTAATTACAAACAGGCTCAGGCAATTGTAAGAAGGACTATAAGACCAACAAAAAGAGCATATTGGAGGATGTATTGTGATTCAATTGTAAGCACAACACAGGTAGGGGAGATATGGGGGATGATTAAAAAAATGGAAGGTGATAAAAGGGAGTGGAGTTATCCTATCCTAACAAATGGAGATCAAACTAGTCTCAAATAAAGACAAAGCAGAACTAATGGTTAACACTTTTAGTAGGGTTCACAGCCCCCACAACTTATCAGATGAAGGAAGAAGAGGTAGGGAAAGAACAAGAGATAAAAATGTTGAGGCCTTACAAAGGAAAGGTATCACAGAGGACAAGTACAATATTCCATTTAATTTGGGGGAGCTAAAGAGAGCTCTGGCCAAGTGTAAGAACTCAGCCCCAGGGAAGGATGATATTTGTTACATAATGATAAAGCATCTAAGTGAGGAGCGATACTTGCACTATATAACAAGGTGTGGGAAGAAGGGCGAATACCGAACCACCCAACATAACAGGTAGTACAGGAGTGCTGGGAGAAAGGGGTGGCTCAGTCTGGAAGCTTCGGCTGGGTTGGAGGAGTTGTGGCAAGGGACATGGTAGTAGAGGACAAAGAGTTCTGCCCTGCAGTATTGTGGCCATCTGTGCCAATATGGTTACTGAACATCCCAAAAGTTGATCTGGAGATATGGGAGGCAAAAAGGAGGAACAAAAATTCAGACCTAAAGACAGAATATCATAGCCATATAGATAATAGATACAGGGAACACCTCTTAATTTTCACAGATGGATCAAGGGATCCAGTAGCTGAAACAACAGGGGCGGCTGTGGTAGTCCAGGGGATGAATGTTGAGCTTTACAAAAGAACAAACAACTATTTGACAGTTTATACAGTGGAATTGTACGCTATTTTGATGGCAGTTCGGTGGATGGAACAGGTGCAACCATGTAAAGTAGTAATATGTAGTGACTCATTATCTGCAATCCAGAGTATTGGGTCTGGTACATCCCATAGGCGGCCTGACTTAGTTTATGAAATCCTGCTACTATTAAGCCAAGTGACAAGGAGGGGCAGTGACGTGACTTTGTTGTGGGTCCCAGCACACATTGGTGTTCTAGGGAATGAAAAGGTGGATAAATTGGCAAAGGAGGCTGTAAAAAAAAGAAACATAGAGGTAAACTTACAACTATCCAAATCTGAAGGAAAACACATTGTGTGGAAGAAAATAAATCAGGAGTGGCAACAAAACTGGGAACAGGAGACAAAGGGGAGACACCTCTATTCGCTACAAAACAGAGTGGGCATTACAGCAAGAAGAGGGGGGAACAGGAGGGAACAGGTAGTATTAACAAGATTGAGGATAGGACACACTCACCTGAACAGCACATTAAAAATATTGGGAAAACACCCTACTGGGCTGTGTGAGGAATGTCATCAACCAGAAACAGTTCAGCATGCCCTAGTTGCATGTAGGAGATATGAGACAGAAAGAGGATTTATGATCATTGAAATGAGGAAAATTGGATTGACAGAAATATCAGTAAAGAACATTCTAGAGTGTGGAGGGAAAGGAAAAGGAATAAAGTTGTTTGATTTCTTGAGGGCCTCTGGGCTTATAAAAAGGATCTAATATAAAGACATGAGTACTGTGGAATGAAGCCAGAAGGTGGCAGCAATGCAACATTGCGGATGCCGGCTGCCGTAAAACTCCGAAGAAGAAGAAGCAGAAGAAGAAGAAGGGCGAATACCGGAGAGGTGGAAGGAAGCAATCATTGTGCCTATTAGAAAACCAGGGAAAGATGCAAGTAATCTAGTAAATTATAGACCTATAGCTTTAACAGCACACATGTGTAAACTGATGGAAAGACTGGTAAATGAAAGATTAATGCATCTAATGGAAGAAAAATGTATAGTGGCTAATTATCAGAGTGGCTTTAGAAAAGGGAGAGGTACTAATGATCCAGTTCTGTGCTTGGAAGATGATATAAGGAAAGCACAAGTTAAAAAAGAATCTGTAGTTACCATATTTTTTGATGTAGAGAAGGCTTATGATATGTTGTGGAGAGAAGGTCTTCTAATAAAGCTGCATTTAATGGGAGTAGGAGGAAATATTTTTAACTGGATAATGGATTTTCTCAACGGTAGAAGTATCCAAGTTAAAATAGGGTCAGACATCTCTAGTAAATGTGTAGTCGAGAATGGAACTCCCTAGGGAAGTGCGATAAGCCCGATCCTATTCTCAGTTATGATCAATGATATATTTGCAAACATTCAACCAGAGATGGGGCGATCGCTCTTTGCAGATGATGGCAGCCTATGGAGAAGGGGGAGGAATGTAGATTTTATCGTGGAAAAAGTGCAGCAAGGGATAGCCCAGGTGGAAGAGTGGGGAGGGAAATGGGGTTTTAAATTCTCTATAGAGAAGACAAAGACAATGATTTTCACAAGGAAGAAAATTAAAGAGGATGTCCAGTTAAAACTATATGGCAACAATTTGGAAAGAGTTAAAGATTTCCGTTTCCTGGGGGTTCATTTTGACTCCAGATTAACATGGAGGGTCCACATTACAAAAGTAATTGAAACATGCAAAAAAGCCATCAATGTAATGAGATGCTTAGCAGGTTTAGAGTGGGGAGCAGATGTATTATCTCTTAAACATATCTATGTATCACTGATCAGATCCAGACTAGAGTATGGCAGTATAGCTTATGGGTCAGCATCTAAGTCAGTGTTGTCCGAGTTGGACAAAGTCCAAGCGGAAGCTCTAAGAATATGTATAGGAGGTGTGCGGACGTCACCTGTATGTGCACTACAGGTGGAAACTGGGGAGATGCCGTTGAGACTGCGCCGCAGACAACTAATGGCTAATTACTGGCTAAGCCTTAAGGGTCATGGAGAGAACCACCCAACAAAACATGTAGTACAGGAGTGCTGGGAGAGAGGGGTGGCTCAGTCTGGAAGCTTCGGCTGGGTTGGAGGAGTTGTGGCAAGGGACATGGGAGTAGAGGACAAAGAGTTCTGCCCTGCAGTATTGTGGCCATCTGTGCCAATATGGTTACTGAATATCCCAAAAGTTGATCTGGAGATATGGGAGGCAAAAAGGAGGAACAAAAATTCAGACCTAAAGACAGAATATCATAGCCATATAGATACAGGGAACACCTCTTAATTTTCACAGATGGATCAAAGGATCCAGTAGCTGAAACAACAGGGGCAGCTGTGGTAGTCCAGGGGATGAATGTTGAGCTTTACAAAAGAACAAACAACTATTTGACAGTATATACAGTGGAACTGTACGCTATTTTGATGGCAGTTCGGTGGATGGAACAGGTGCAACCATGTAAAGTAGTAATATGTAGCGACTCATTATCTGCAATCCAGAGTATTGGGTCTGGTGCATCCCATAGGCGGCCTGACTTAGTTTATGAAATCCTGCTACTATTAAGCCAAGTGACAAGGAGGGGCAGTGACGTGACTTTGTTGTGGGTCCCAGCACACATTGGTGTTTTAGGGAATGAAAAGGTGGATAAATTGGCAAAGGAGGCTGTAAAAAAAAGAAACATAGAGGTAAACTTACAACTATCCAAATCTGAAGGAAAACACATTGTGTGGAAGAAAATAAATCAGGAATGGCAACAATACTGGGAACAGGAGACAAAGGGGAGACACCTCTATTCGCTACAAAACAGAGTGGGCATTACAGCAAGAAGAGGGGGGAACAGGAGGGAACAGGTAGTATTAACAAGATTGAGGATAGGACACACTCACCTGAACAGCACATTAAAAATGTTGGGAAAACACCCTACTGGGCTGTGTGAGGAATGTCATCAACCAGAAACAGTTCAGCATGCCCTAGTTGCATGTAGGAGATATAAGACAGAAAGAGGATTTATGATCATTGAAATGAGGAAAATTGGATTGACAGAAATATCAGTAAAGAACATTCTAGAGTGTGGAGGGAAAGGAAAAGGAATAAAGTTGTTTGATTTCTTGAGGGCCTCTGGGCTTATAAAAAGGATCTAATATAAAGACATGAGTACTGTGGAATGAAGCCAGAAGGTGGCAGCAATGCAACATTGCGGATGCCGGCTGCCGTAAAACTCCGAAGAGGAAGAAGAAGAAGTGCATGAGTGCAGTTGTCCTGGGCTGTGGGTGGGAGCAGTGGTCCTGGGCTGTGGATGGGAGCAGTGGTCCTGGGCTGTGGATGGGAGCAGTGGTCCTGGGCTGTGGATGGGAGCAGTGATCATGGGCTGTGGATAGAAACATATGTTTCTATCTTAAGGATAAGGGGGAAATCTTTTAGGACCGAGATGAGAAAAACATTTTTCACACAGAGAGTGGCGAATCTCTGGAATTCTCTGCCACAGAAGGTAGTTGAGGCCAGTTCATTGGTTATATTTAAGAGGGAGTTAGATGTGGCCCTTGTGGCTAAAGGGATCAGGGGTATGGAGAGAAGGCACATACAGGATACTGAGTTGGATGATCAGCCATGATCATATTGAATGGCGGTGCAGGCTCAAAGGGCCGAATGGCCTACTCCTGCACCTATTTTCTATGTTTCTACTAGTGAGAGAGTCTCAGACCAGAGGGCACAGTGTCAGAATAAAAGGATGTATCTGTACTAAAGTGATGATGCCCTAACCTTATCACAACTGAAAATAAATCTGGGTGATGTTGAAACATGGAACTGCAGATGCTGGTTTATACCAAACATAGACACATTGCTGTAGTAACTCAGTGGGCCAGGCAGCATCTCTGGACAAACGAGAGACTTTGGGATGGAACAAAAGGGTGCTTACCCAAAATATCACAACCTTTGCCTCCAGCAATGTTGCCTGACCCGCTGAGTTACTCAAGCACTTTGTTTCTCTGCAATAAAATGTTGATCAGTGATAATTGTTATTGATTGAAGCACAATGTGGAACAAGGAGCTGGAACAGATGCAGGGATAATGTAGAATATTGGGTTGAAGGGACCCAAGGGGCATTCTTACTGTGAACCCAGTGACTTGGAACAATACATCCATGATTGCTTTGGTGCTACCTCCTGCACCCACACACAACTGACTGACTTCATCCGCTTCACCACTAACTTCCATCCGGCACTCAAATACACCTGGACCATTTCCGACACTTCCCTACCATTCCTTGACCTCACTATCTCCATCGCAGGTGATAGACTTCTGACCGACATCCACTATAAACCCACTGACACCTATGGCTATCTAGACTACATTTCTTCCCACCCTGCTACCTGTAAGGACTCCATCCCCTACTGCCAATTCCTCTGTCTACGCCGCATCTGCTCCCAGGATGGTGTTCCACACCAGGGCATCGGAGATGTCCTCATTCTTCAGGGAACGGGGTTCCCCTTCCCCCACTATAGATGAGTCTCTCACCAGGGCCTCTTCAATACCCCGTAACACTGCTCTCTCTCCCCATCCCCCCCACTCGTAACAAGGGCAGTCCCCTAGTCCTCATCTTTCACCCTACTAGCCGTCACATACAACAAATAGTCCTCCGTCAGTTTCGCTACATCCAACGTGTCCCCACAACTCGCCACATCTTCCCATCTCCCCCATCTGCTTTCCGCAAAGACCGCTCCCTCCATAACTCCCTGGTCAATTCTTCCCTTCACTCCCGCACCACCCCCTCCCCGGGCACTTTCCCTTGCAACCGCAAGAAATGCTACACTTGTCCCTTTACCTCCCCCCTCGATTCCATTCAAGGACCCAAGCAGTTGTTTCAGGTGCGACAGAGATTCACCTGCATCTCCTCCAACCTCATCTATTGCATCCGCTGCTCTAGATGTCAGCTGATCTACATCGGTGAGACCATGCGTAGGCTTGGCGATCGTTTTGCCGAACACCTCAGCTTAGTCCGCATTAAACAACCTGATCTCCCAGTGGCTCAGTACTTCAACTCCCCCTCCCATTCAGAATCTGACCTTTCTGTCCTGGGCCTCCTCCATAGCCAGAGTGAGCACTACCGGAAATTGGAGGAGCAGCACCTCATATTTCGCTTGGGCAGTTTGCACCCTAGCGGCATAAACATTGACTTCGCAATATCCGGTAGCCCTTGCTGTCTCCTCCCCTTCTCAGCTCTCCCTCAGCCTAATCGCTCCTCCTCTTCCTTTCTCCTTTATTCTCCCTGCCCCCCCCCCCCCTCCCCTACATCAGTCTGAAGAAGGGTTTCGGCCCGAAATGTTGCCTATTTCCTTCGCTCCATAGATGCTGCTGCACCCGCTGAGTTTCTCCAGCAATTTGTCTACCCTTCGACTTGGAAAAATACGTCTGCTCTAGATTGGAGTAAGGATATATAAAATTCCCCAAAGAGCTGATCCAATCTGTCTCCAATGTATGGAGACCCTTCGAAAGTGTGAAGACGAGATTTTGTTAGTCCTTGCTGTCTCCTCCCCTTCCTCAGCCCTCGAGCTGTCTCCTCCCATCCCTCAGCCTTCGGGATCTGTTGCCTATTTCCTTCGCTCCATAGATGCTGCTGCACCCGCTGAGTTTCTCCAGCATTTTTGTGTACCTTCGATTTTCCAGCATCTGCAGTTCCTTCTTAAACAACATGTCGCTGTGCCAGTTTGACTATGAAAATAGTCAATTATTCGTCTACCCTGTAGGATTCACTACTGCAGATACATTTGAATTTCATTGTACCTTAATTAGCAACGTTACAAAATTTTGAGATTTAAAAAATCAAGTCTGCAATTATTCCTATCAGATAAAGCATAAAAAGAAGTTTAATTTGACACCTAATTCACTTTCGTATCTTCAGTATTAAAAACGTTATGGCCATTTTCATACTCGGAAATTAGCATCTTGTTCCCTAATGCTTTTCCATTGACTTAACTCAAAAGCTGTGATCGAGGACAGTCAAAAGCCCATAACTTTCTTAAAAATTAAGAGAACTGAATGAAATTTTCACTTATTATAGATTGAAGCATTCTGAAACAAATATGAAACAATCTTACTTGGATGCCCTGAAATTAAAGCATATAATTAGTTAGTTATCTAATTGTAGCTAATTACAAAATTCAATTACTAGACCTAAACATCTATCCATTTCCTAAGAAAAGGTTAACATTTTTTAATAGCCTAAGTGTCCAAATAACATTCACCCAAGAATTCACAATATAGCATGATTTTTAAATCTCATTGCCATGAATTTATAGGCCAAATGGAAGGAATTTATTGTTTAATTCCCGTAAATTAATGGGCATTTAAATCATCTTGCGAGTGAGATTTTGTGGAACGCGATCGTTCAGAACGTTGTGGTTGCGGTGAATTTAAACCCCATATTGGCAGGAAAAACACTGCCAGTTCTTATGGGACCTTAATCACATTATCGCCGATGAAGGTAAGTTTTGTAACATACCTACCTTAATTGGTACATGTGACAATAAACTAATCTTGAAACATTGGGCTTAGAGTTATTTTTCCAGGTCTGTCCATCCAGTGTTTGATATTTTGAGGTGAATGTAGAATCTTCTCACCTGCTGCTGTTTCTCCCTCTACAGTTATTCTACTTGTTTCTGGTTGATGAGCCAAGGTCTTTGAAGATCTTCAAATGTCCCCAGTTTTCTATGGTTTGTGACAGATGGGCTTTGTCAACTTGCTGTTCCAAGTATTGTGATAGAGGGTGTGATCAAGGATGTCAGGAGATTTCAATCATAGAAGTGATCAGTTTTTTTGTTATAACCAAGTCTATCTAATCTAGCCTTTGTGGAGATGGTATGAAGATAAGGCCCTCGTTTAGATCCTATGTCCCCGTGATTTCAATGGGGATAAATCTTTGAGAAAGATTAACAATGTCTTTTCCTAATTACTTTGTGGTCACGTTCCTTGTATTTCAGGGTGCTGGAATGCTGAGCAGAAGTGCTGGAGGAACTCTGAGGGTCAGGCAGCATCTGTGGGGGAAATAGATAGATGGCATTTTGGGTTGGAAACCTTCAGACTGGAGTAGGGGGAGAAAGATGGAAAGTGGGGGTGGGACAAAACCTGGCATGTGGGGGTGGGTGATTGGCAGATGGATGGAATAAGTGATAAAGGCCAGAGGTGAAAGTGATAAAATGTGTTGGATAAGAAGGGGCGAGGTGTGGAAGATGAAGCCAGAGGGAGGTTTATGGGACACAGGGGATAAAAGGGAAATGTGGCATGGAGGTGGGAAATCAGCTACTGGTGATGGGAACCCCCTCTTTCCCTGCCCCCCCCCCACCCACCCTGGTGATGGGAACCCCCCCCCCCCCACACTGGTAATGTGTACCCTCTTTCCCTGCCCTCCCACCCTGGTGATGGGAACCCCTCTTTCCCTGCACCCCCCACCCTGGTGATGGGAACACCTCTTTCCCTGCACCCCCCACCCTGGTGATGGGAACCCCCTCTTTCCCTGCACCCCCACCCTGGAGATGGGAACCACCTCTTTCCCTGCACCCCCACCCTGGTGATGGGACCCCCTCTTTCCCTGCACCCCCCATCCTGGAGATGGGAACCACCACTTTCCCTGCACCCCCACCCTGGTGATGGGAACACCTCTTTCCCTGCACCCCCCACCCTGGTGATGGGAACCCCCTCTTTCCCTGCACCCCCACCCTGGAGATGGGAACCACCTCTTTCCCTGCACCCCCACCCTGGTGATGGGACCCCCTCTTTCCCTGCACCCCCCATCCTGGAGATGGGAACCACCTCTTTCCCTGCACCCCCACCCTGGTGATGGGAACCACCTCTTTCCCTGCACTCCCCACCCTGGTGATGGGAACTCCCTCTTTCCCTGCACCCCCCCCCCCACCCTGGTGATGGGAACTCCCTCTTTCCCTGCACCCCCACCCTAGTGTGAACACTTCCCAAAACATCTTGGTCACTCTGCTCCTTCCCTCTGTACGCTCTCCTCCCAAACCAATCTCATATTTCACTCTATCCCTTTTCACCCGTATTCCTCCCTCCAGCTTTACGTTTCACTCTTCTCATCTGTTGCACCTTTTGGCTCCTTGTCACCCCTAGCCAATGTCACAACCCATCCCTCTCTCCCCTGTATCCACTAATCACATAACAGGCTTTGTCCTGCTCCCACCTCCTTCCCACTTTCTCTGCCCGACTCCATCAGTCTGAAAGGGTCCCAACAGGAAACAACACCATCTGTCCATTCCCTTTGTGGTAGGGTAGATGGTGCCTGATCTGCCAAGTACCTCCAGCACTTTGTTTTGGACCAGGTTACATTCCGTGGTTAAAGTAATCCTAGTTGGCTGCTGTTGCAGGGAAGGTAGTTTAATGTTGATGACACTTGAAGTCTCATTACCAATTATCAATCCTGCCATTCACCCTACTGTAGTTTTGGAATTGGTCTAAATCTGCATTTGGTTTGGGGAGTTATAGGGAGGTGGTCACTCCAAAACCACGGGAGAGAGACATGTGGGTCACGCTAAGGAAGGGCAAGGGGCAGAGGCAGGAACGAGGGAGTACTCCAATGTCGGTACACCTTGCAAATAAGTACTCCTGTTTGAGTACGGATGAGGATGACAGCCTACCCAGGGGTAGCAACAGCGGACGGGCCTCCAGCACAGAGACCGGCCCTGTTGCTCCGAAAGGTAGGGAAAAAAAGAAGAGGGCAATAGTAATTGGGGACTCTATTGTTAGGGGGTCGGATAGGCGTTTCTGTGGACGCAGTCGGGAGACCAGGATGGTGGTCTGCCTCCCTGGTGCCAAGGTCTCGGACGTGTCTCAACGCATCCAAGATATCCTGAAATCAGAGGGAGAGGAGCCTGAGGTCGTGGTACATATTGGTACAAATGACATAGGTAAAAAAAGTGAAGAGGTCCTGAATGGAGGATTTAGGGAGTTGGGAGGAGAGTTAAGAGAAAAGGACCAAAAAGGTAACAATCTCAGGATTACTGCCTGTACCACGCGACAGTGAGAGTAGGAATGGAGCGAGGTGGAGGATAAATGCGTGGCTGAAAGACTGGTGCAGAGGGCAGGGATTCAAGTTTCTGGATCATTGGGACTTCTTTTGGGGAAGGTGGGACATGTACAGAAAGGATGGGTTGCACTTGAACCCGAGGGGGACCAATATCCTGGCGGGGAAATTTGCAAAGGTCACTGGGGAGACTTTAAACTAGAATGGTTGGGGCGAGGGACTCAAATAGAGAAAGCTAGTAGACACAATGGGAGGCAGGAAGCAGAAAAGGGAAGCACTCGGACACAAGAGGAGAAAGAAAAATAAGGAAATAAACAGAGAAGAAGAGACGGGGGGTTTCTTAAATGTGCATATTTTAATGCTAGGAGCATTGTAAGAAAGGTGGATGGGCTTAGAGTCTGGATAGACACCTGGAAGTATGATGTTGTGGCGATCAGTGAAACATGGTTGCAGGAGGGCTGTGATTGGAAACTAAATATTCCAGGATTTCGTTGCTTCAGGTGTGATAGAATTGGAGGGGCAAGAGGTGGAGGTGTTGCATTGCTAGTCAGGGAATATATTACAGCAGTGCTTTGGCAGGATAGATTGGAGGGCTCATCAAGGGAGGCTATTTGGGTGGAACTGAGAAGTGGGAAAGGTGTAGCAACACTTATAGGGGTGTATTATAGACTGCCAAATGGGGAACGAGAATTGGAAGAGCAAATATGTAAGGAGATAGCAGATATTAGTAGTAAGCACAAGGTAGTGATTGTGGGAGATTTCAACTTTCCACACATAGACTGGGAAACACATTCTGTAAATGGGCTGGATGGTTTGGAGTTTGTAAAATGTGTGCAGGATAGTTTTTTGCAGCAATACATAGAGGTACCTACTAGAGGAGGGGCAGTGCTGGACCTCCTGTTAGGAAATGAGACGGGACAGGTGGCGGAGGTATGCGTTGGGGAGCACTTCGGGTCCAGTGATCACAATACCATTAGTTTCAATATAATTATGGAGAAGGACAGAACTGGACCTAGGGTTGAGATTTTTGATTGGAGAAAGGCTAACTTTGATGAGATGCGAGATGATTTAAAAGGAGTGGACTGGGACATTTTGTTTTATGGGAAAGATGTAGAAGAGAAATGGTGGACATTTAAAGGGGAAATTTTAAGAGTACAGAATCTTTATGTTCCTGTTCGGTTGGAAGGAAACAGTAAAAATTGGAAAGAGCCCTGGTTTTCAAGGGAAATTGGACATCTTGTTCGGAAAAAGAGGGAGATCTACAATAATTATAGGCAGCATGAAGTAAATGAGGTGCTTGTGGAGTATAAGGAATGTAAAAAGAATCTTAAGAAATAAATTAGAAAAGTTAAAAGAAGATATGAGGTTGCTTTGGCAAGTAAGGTGAAAGTAAATCCAAAGGATTTCTACAGCTATATTAATAGCAAAAGGATAACGAGGGATAAAATTGGTCCATTGGAGAAACAGAGTGGGCAGCTATCTGCAGAGCCAAAAGAGATGGGGGAGATATTGAACAATTTATTTTCTTCGGTATTCACCAAGGAGAAGGATATTGAATTATGTGAGGTAAGGGAAACGAGTAGAGTAGTTATGGATACTATGAGTTTCAAAGTAAAAGAAGTACTGACACTTTTGAAAAATATAAAAGTGGATAAGTCTCCAGGTCCTGACAGGATATTCCCTAGGACATTGAGGGAAGTTAGTGTAGAAATAGCCGGGGCTATGACAGAAATATTTCAAATATCATTAGAAACAGGAATAGTCCCCGAGGATTGGCGTATTGCGCATGTTGTTCCATTGTTTAAAAAGGGTTCTAAGAGTAAACCTAGCAATTATAGACCTGTAAGTTTGACTTCAGTGGTGGGCAAATTAATGGAAAAGATACTTAGAGATAATATATATAAGCATCTGGATAAACAGGGTCTGATTAGGAACAGTCAACATGGATTTGTGCCTGGAAGGTCATGTTTGACTAATCTTCTTGAATTTTTTGAAGAGGTTACTAGGGAAATTGACGAGGGTAAAGCAGTGGATGTTGTCTATATGGACTTTAGTAAGGCCTTTGACAAGGTTCCTCATGGAAGGTTGGTTAAGAAGGTTAAACTGTTGTGTATAAATGCAGGAATAGCAAGATGGATTCAGCAGTGGCTGAATGGGAGAAGCCAGAGGGTAATGGTGGATGGCTGTTTGTCGGGTTGGAGGCAGGTGACTAGTGGGGTGCCTCAGGGATCTGTGTTGGGTCCTTTGTTGTTTGTCATGTACATCAATGATCTGGATGAAGGGGTGGTAAATTGGATTAGTAAGTATGCAGATGATACCAAGATGTTGTGGATAATGAAGAGGATTTCCAAAGTCTACAGAGTGATTTAGGCCATTTGGAAAAATGGGCTGAAAGATGGCAGATGGAGTTTAATGCTGAAAAATGTGAGGTGTTACACCTTGGCAGGACAAATCAAAATAGGACGTACATGATAAATGGTAGGGAATTGAAGAATACAGTTGAACAGAGGGATCTGGGAATAACCGTGCATAGTTCCTTGAAGGTGGAATCTCATATAGATAGGGTGGTAAAGAAAGCTTTTGGTATGCTAGCCTTTATAAATCAGAGTATTGAGTATAGAAGCTGGGATGTAATGTTAAAATTGTACAAGGCATTGGTGAGACCAAATCTGGAGTATGGTGTACAATTTTGGTCGCCCAATTATAGGAAGGATGTCAACAAAATAGAGAGAGTACAGAGGAGATTTACTAGAATGTTGCCTGGGTTTCAACAACTAAGTTACAGAGATAGGTTGAATAAGTTAGGTCTTTATTCTCTGGAGCGCAGAAGGTTAAGGGGGAACTTGATAGAGGTTTTTAAAATGATGAGAGGGATAGACAGAGTTGATGTGATCAAGTTTTTCCCTTTGAGAATAGGGAAGATTCAAACAAGAGGACATGACTTCAGAATTAAGGGACAGAAGTTTAGGGGTAACATGAGGGGGAACTTCTTTACTCAGAGAGTGGTAGCGGTGTGGAATGAGCTTCCAGTGGAAGTGGTGGCGGCAGGTTCGTTGGTATCATTTAAAAATAAATTGGATAGGCATATGGATGAGAAGGGAATGGAGGGTTATGGTATGAGTGCAGGCAGGTGGGACTAAGGGAAAAAAGTTGTTCGGCACGGACTTGTAGGGCCGAGATGGCCTGTTTCCGTGCTGTAATTGTTATATGGTTATATGGTTATATGGTTTGAGTGTGTGTTGCCAGAATCCATTTCCTCTCCTCTCTGCTCTTTTGTGAAGGTGACCAATTAGTGTTAGTTTCACTTCCAATTTCTCTGCCCTACTCCATCAGTCCGAAGAAGGATCCCAACCTGAAACATCTGTCCATTCCATTTGCAGGCAGGCAGATGGTGCCTGACCCACTGAGTAGCTCCAGCACTTTGTTTTAGACCAGGTTACATCCACTGGTTAAAGTAATCCTAGTTACCTCATGACACTTGTTTTTAACTCGTTACAATTAGGTAATCTTGTTCCTTCCATTCACCCAACTGTAGCTTTGTTTGGAATTGGTCTAAATCTATATTTGGTTTAGTGTGTTTGTCTGTGTTGCCACAATCCATTTCCTCTCCTCTCCGCTCCTTTCTAAAGTGGTGACCAATTAGTGTTAGTTTCCAACCAGGATCTCCAAAGACTAGGTCCTCTGATGCTGGAAGAGTTTGCCAGGGTTAGACTGTCTTCCCCATTCTGCCAAATGTTGCATAAACTGGGCCAAACTTCACTACTGTTCCTTTACTTGTACGTCTCATGTAATTCAAAGTATTTCTTTGTCGGTTAAAGTAGTATCTGGTTTGTCATGGTGTGTTTCTCCAGATATTTGAACTGCCTGTATGCTCCTATCTGTTTCTGTTTGTGCACAGGGCTGCAATGTCCATGGTAAAGGGTACGATAGATGTCGGGGAGAACAATTCAAGTGACATGGTGAGTTTCACATTTAGAGACACAACGCGGAAACAGGCCCTTTGGCCCACCGAGTCCGCACCGACCAGCGATCCCTGCACATTAACACTATCCTACACACACTAGGTACAATGTTACATTTATACCAAGTTAATTAACCTACAAACCTGAGGTACACAAAAATGCTGGAGAAACTCAGCGGGTGCAGCAGCATCTGTGGAGCAAAGGAAATAGGCAACGTTTTGGGCCGAAACCCTTCTACAAACCTGCACGTCTTTGGAGTATGGGAGGAAAGTGAAGATCTCTGAGAAAACCCACTTGGTCACTGGGAGAATGTGCAAACTCCATACAGAACCCGTGTCTCTGGCGCTGTAAGGCTCTACCGCTGTGCCACTGTGCTACCCTTCAACAAAGCTGGCATGTTGCTGTGCCAGTGAATTACAGTAGTCAATGTATTCGGCTACCCTGTAGGGTTCACTACAATCCTTTCAATGGCTGATCCTGTTTCTCATGACATTTAATTTCAATTGGAATCTCTCCCTCTCTAGGTGTCCAGTGTGAAGGAGGATGTCAGCAGACTTCAAATCATTAACATGACATTGGTTTGTTTTGCAGATAACTTAGTCTTTGTGAATATGGTTATGGAGTTGGTACAAAGGTAAGGCCCCTGTTTAGAACCTTCTCTTGGGCTTCAGTGTGGATGAATGTTTGGGAAAGATTAACAATTGTTTTCTCTAATTGGGCTCGGCCTCTCTCAGCTTGGGGCCCACTTTAGTTTAAAGACTACATTGCCCCTTCCCCTCGTTAGGGTTTATTCACTAAAGTTGTGGTCTGGGCCTACTTGAAGGAGTTTAACAGGGACCACTGCTATGTACTTGTGTCTCTATTCAGTAGTGAGTTTCTGCCTGTGCCTGGGGCTGTTGGTCAGGGTGGGGACAGTGAGGGGGATAGATATGGGTGGGGGAGGGGGGGGGGGGGGGTCTGTCTCTGGGGTTTGCACGCTGTGTCTCTGGAGTGATCAGGAAATTGGTGCTTGAGGAAATGGACAGATATACGGGTGTAATGGGACAGGTATACAGGTGTAATTGGACAGGTATACAGGTGTAATGGGACTGGTATACGGGTGTAATGGAACAAGTAAACTGGTGCAATGGGACAGGTATACAGGTACAATGGGACAGTAATACAGGTGTAATGGGACAGGTATATAGGTACAATGGGACAAGTATACAGGTGCAATGGGACAGGTATACGGGTGCGATGGGACAGGTATACAGGTATAATGGGACAGGTATACAGGTGTAATGGGACTGGTATACAGGTGTAATGGAACAAGTAAACTGGTGCAATGGGACAGATATACAGGTACAATGGGACAGTAATACGGGTGTAATGGGACAGGTATATAGGTACAATGGGACAAGTATACAGGTGCAATGGGACAGATGTACGGATGCAATGGGACAGGTGTACGGGTGCAATGGGACAGATGTACGGATGCAATGGGACAAGTAATGGGACAGGTATACGGGTGCAATGGGACAGGTATATGGGTGCAATGGGACAGATATGCTGGTGCAATGGGACAGGTATACAGGTTTAATGGGACAGGTATACAGGTTTAATGGGACAGGTATACAGGTGTAATGGGACAGGTATACAGGTTGGGCTCTGAGTCATCATGTGCCACAGTGGCATTTTTTTGCAAGTCTTCAGTGGGAAAGTTCCTCGCAAACAGCTGGCGACCACATCAGTCGGCAGATATTTCAAACCTTCCCTTCACACCATCAGGAAGAGATCCGGGGCCAGAAGAAATCCCATCAAGTTGTTCCTAAACAGCTTTTCCAGCGCCAGGTGCGGAAGGTCACAGAGAACTTGGAGCAAGATTGGGCTTAGAGATCTTCAATGATTCCCACAAAATCACGCTCATGACCCTCAAGTATCTCTCATTTCCTCAAAATAGGCTGTGATCTGAGGTGTTTTCTCGTTTAAGTTTGTGACCCAAATCACGGAAACTACCTGAATTTTTAACATTGAGTAAAAATATTACATAATCATACCTGAAACTCGTCAAGAACAAAACCTGCACATATTGTTAAAATACCTCGCAACATGGACCCTCCAATTTTCTGAGTAGTAATTGTCCAATCAAAGTACGTTTGACATTGGTCAATTGGCATCCAACCTCTTCTTCTTCTGTCGTATGTCTTTTAGACCTGCAGCTCCGTTGAGGCGAGCCAGGCCAACGTGTCATCATCCAGGTCAATCGTCCAACCTCAATCACGCGCTTTGTTTCCTGGTCGCTAGGCAGCGAGTATTCTGGGATAATGGCTGCCTCCTCATTACATCAAAACAATAGCAAGGTTTCCTAGGAAAAAAGATAATGCTAACCTTGCTGATAATTTTGTTTTACAATTGATTTATCTTTATAAAGTTATGATGTGAACTGTTTAATAAAAATGATAAACAACAAATGTACAACTAGGGTTTGTAGTGATGGGTCTTCCCCTTCCCCCTCTTTTAATCATGTTACCCTGACCACACACCCACCAGTTAAAATTCCCCGCTATATTATGGATCACAATTTCTATGAATTACGATATATAAAACCAAGTCGGCTCACACAAAATGTGAATGCTAGTCTTCACATATTATATACAAACATTTTCTGAGATTTCAGGAAATTCCCAGCCCCCCTTTTGGACTTCGATTTACCCCCTGCACCACTCTCTCATAGGCCCTGTGAATATGTACGGCATACGTGAACAAAATACTGTGTGTGGTATGTACCTTTGTTAGGTTCCTAAAAATGGGCTCAACAAATTGGTCCCAGCAACCCCAGATTTGGTGCCCATTGATGACAGTTTAACAAAGATCATCCTCTGGAGTGTTAAAACGACATCTGAAAGCTGCCTGCATGTCTTCCAAGAGAATGGATTAATGGCTGCAGAAAGTAAACAAACATGCACTTAATAACCATTGAGGCCTGTGTTAATTGTCGGCCTGCGAATGGAAGAAGTACAGAAGATAAACAAAGTAGGAACTTTAAAACAAATACAACATGTGCCAATTGCCTGCCTTCCTGCATATTTAATGTAGCAGCTTTTGGAGACAAGATTCGAACTTCAAACACATAACCTGTGAAAGGTGTCTGCAAGAGAATGGAAGAGGGCCTGCAGAATATCATTATCAACTTGATTGCCTGTAACCCTGCAAGAAAATTACATAGATCTAAAGGGTTATTGCAGGAAAAATTATGAATTTTTACATCTAAATGAACCTGTCCAAATTGCAATCATGGCAAAAAGAAAATTGTTGAGCTACTGAAGTAAAAAAATAAGCAGGTTGTAGTGGCCTGGTCAAGGTCAGGAAAAGACCAGATGCCAGGCGGGTTCAAACAGTAGTCTTTTAATCCCAACAGCGAGAGTACACCACACACACACCTCGAGAGCACTAAACCCAGGGTCTTCTGGAAACCCCGTGGCAGACCAACGCCCCTGTCCCTCAATCGGCGAGGGGGATGATCCAAGGAGTGGCCTACCCCCCAGGGACCGCCACAGGACCCCCCCCCGCAAGTACCCGAGGCACGAAATGGACAGGAGGGCGTACACGGCGGCCAGCCCGGGTGCACACAATGCCCGACCCCGGAACAGGCGACTGATCAACAGGTGCGGGGGAAGGAGTGGCCAGAGAAGGAAGCACCCTAGACAGAGGCCGCCCTCGCTTATGGGGCCACGCTACCAGCACCGGCTGATCAATATCAATATGTGCTGGCTTCAGACGCGCAACTGAAACAGTCTCATGCCGACCCCCCATGTCCAGGACGAAAGTCGACGAGCCATGTTCCAGGACCCGGAAGGGACCTTCGTACAGCCGCTGGAGAGGTGTCCGATGCACATCCCTGCGCAGGAAGACGAACTGGCAATCCTCCAGAGCAGAGGGAACATGTGGGCAGAAGGACCCATGACGAGACGTGCCCACCGTCTGCCGAAGACGTTGCAGAGCGTCCGAAGGCTGCTCCACCTGGCCACGTGCCGGCGGGATTAACTCCCCAGGCACCGTCAACAGAGACCCATACACCAACTCGGCGGAGGAGGAGGCCAAGTCCTCTTTCGGTGCAGTGCGGATCCCCAGCAAAACCCACGGCAGAGCTTCCACCCAGTCCGGATCATTGAGCTGTGCCTTCAGGGCATCCTTAAGTTGTCGGTGAAACCGCTCCGCCTGCGGGTGGTATGCCGTCTTGTGGTGCAGACGAACACCCAGGAGGCGTGCCATGGCCGACCACAGCTCTGACGTGAACTGAAGCCACCGGTCGGAAGTTATGTCCAGTGGAACACCGAACCGGGCGATCCAGTGCGCCACCAAGAATAGATAAGTCATGCCCTGGGATGACGGCAGCGGCCCCACGATGTCCACGTGAATGTGGTCGAAACGCTGCCGAGGAATGGTGAATTCCTGCAACGGCACGCGCACGTGACGTTGCACCATGGCGGTCTGGCACGGGATGCCAGTGCGCGCCCAATGTCCAACCTCCTTTCGCAGCCCATGCCGCATGAAGCGGGAGGCTACTAGGGCCGTTGTCGCCCTGATGGAGGGATGCGCAAGTCCATGGAGCACCTCAAACACCCTGCGCCGCCAGGCGATGGGGACGATGGGTCGCGGAACTCCTGAGGAGACATCGCACAGCAGCGTTGCACCCCCAGGACCACAGACAACGTCCTCCAACTACAGGCCCGGAACTGCCATACGATAGGCGGCCATAATTGATAGGCGGAATAATTGATCCCCTCACCGACTTGGAGAACCGCATGGACTGCAGGTCTCGATAAGGCATCGGCCACCCTGTTGAATTTGCCCTCAACGAACCGGATGGAGTTGGGGTATTCGGACACATACGCCAACTGCCTCTGCTGCCGGGCAGACCACGGGTCTGAAACCTTGGCGAACGCGAAGGTTAGCGGCTTGTGGTCCGTAAATGCAGTAAACGGCCTCCCCTCCAGGAAGTAGCGGAAATGGAGATACAGGGCAAGGAGCTCACGGTCGAAGGCGCTGTAATGGCGCTGAGCACCACTGAGATGCCTGCTGAAGAAGGCAAGTGGCCGTCAGCATCCATCAACAAGCTGCTCCAACACTGCCCTAACCGCAACCTCAGAAGCGTCCACCGTCAGGGCGGTCGGGGCGTCCTCTCGTGGGTGGACGAGCATCGTGGCCTCAGCCAGTGCCTGCTTAGCCCTCTCGAATGCCGCTGTTGCTTCCACGGACCAATCAACCTCCCTGCGATGACCAGCAATCAGGTGGAAAAGCGGACGCATGACTGCGGCCGCTGACGGCAGGAAGCGGTGATTAGGTGACCATCCCCACGAATTCCTGTAGGCCCCTAACTGTGGTCGGACGGGGGAACCTGCGGACAGCGTCCACCCTGGTCGGCAGAGGCACAACCCCTTGTGGGGTCACGCGGTGGCCGAGGAAGTCGATAGCCGTCACCCCGAAATGGCACTTGGACGCGTTGATGGCCAAACCGAAGTCGCTGAGGCGCTGACACAGCTGATGGAGGTGGATGCAGTGCTCCTGCCGCGAGCGACTGGCCACGAATATGTCGTCCAAGTACACGAAGTCGAAGTCCAGGCCACGGCACACGCAGTCCATAAGCCGCTGAAAGGCTTCTTTAACCCAAACGGCATCCGTACAAATTCGAATAGACCAAATGGTGTAATAATGGCCGTCTTCGGGATATCGTCGGTGCGGACCGGAATTTGATTGTACCCTCGCACGAGGGCCACCTTGGAGAATACGGATGCTCCGGCCAGATGGGCATTGAAGTCCTGAATGTGCGGAACCGGATACCTGTCGGTGACGGTCGCACCATTCAGGCGACTGTAATCCCCACACGGGCGGCAGCCCCCGTTGGTCTTAGGGACCATGTGGAGCGGTGACGCCCATGGGCTATCGGAGGGACGCACGATGCCCATCGCCTCCATCTGGCGGAACTCCTCCCAAGCTAGACGGAGCTTGTCTGGCGCATGACGACGCGCCCGGGCATGCACAGGAGGGCCAGTAGTGGGGATATGGTGCTCCACCCCGTGCTTGAGGGTGGAGGAGCGGAAGTGGGGTTCAAGAATGTCGTGAAAATCTGCCAGGATGCGCGCGAAAGTCGCAACCTCGGAAGACAGGGGTAAGGTAAGGTAAGGTAAGGTAAATTTATTTATATAGCGCGTTGAGACCAAATGGCTTTACATAGAAAAAAAAATAATTAAGCTTCCGTACATCCATAGAAAAATTAAAATTAAGAAAAATGACACAACATATTGTATAATTCAACACAAACGTCCCCCCACAACAGAATAAAAAATTTCCACTGTGGGGAAAGGCATCAGAAAGTTCAGCCTCTCCCTCTGTGATCACCCGAGGTCGGGGCCTATTTGTGGCCTCCGCAGCCAGTTCGATGTTTTCAAGCCCTCTTGCCAGAAAGCTGGAAGGCCGGCATCGGGTGAACACTCCTCGGCGGCTTGGAAATGTCAGGAGCGGCCGCTTCCTCCCCGGAGACCGCGGCACCCGAAGTCTTCAGACCGCGCTGGTTGGAGCTCCGACTCTTGTGATCTCGAATCCCAGGCTCCGCGGTGTTTAAATCCAGCGCCGCCTGCGACTGGACACTCCGCAGCCACAGCTCCTCGGATGTTGGTCATCAGTGCATGCTACGGGATCACCAGTACGGAGGAAGACCGGCTCCAGCATGACAGAGTGCATCAGGCGCCGCCGCTTGACATCCATGAGCAGTGAATGAGCTCGAAGGAAGTCGGCGCCCAGCAGCGGCTGGGAAACGTCGGCAATGACGAACCTTCACGAAAAGGAGTGCGGCCAAAGTTGAGGGGGATGGTGCGAAACCGTAGGTGCGAATAGCACTCCCGTTCGCCGCGGTGAGGAGGGGCCTCGTTTGCCCGCACGGATGGCGGCGATGGAGGGAGGCAGAACACTCACTTCCGCACCAGTGTCGACGAGGAATCGATCTCCAGAAAACTGGGGACATTAGAAATTCTCCAAAGGCCTTGGCTCATCAACCAGAAACAAGTAGAATAACTGTAGAGGGAGAAACAGCAGCAGGTGAGAAGATTCTACATTCACCTCAAAATATCAAACACTGGATGGACAGGGCATGGAAAAATAACTCTAGGCCCAATATTTCAAGGTCAGTTTATCGTCACATGTACCAATTAAGGTACAGTGAAATTCAAATGTGTCTGCAGTAGTGAATCCTACAGGGTAGAAGAATACATTGACTATTTTCTGAATCAAACTGGCACAGCAACATGCCAGCTATATCAAAAACAACACTTCACACAAACAGTGAACTCCTTGACTGAGTTGCCCAATGGTGTAACTCTTACTATGGGCATCAAACACTGCATACAAACAGTGCTTTGAGAGGCTGGTCAAGAAACACATCTGCGCCTTCCTCCTTCGCAACATGGACCCGCTACAATTCGCATACCGTCCGAACAGATCCACGGACGAAGCGGTCTCCCAGGTTCTGCACACCGTTCTCTCTCATCTTGCCAGCCAGAAGGGGGGCTATGTGAGGATGCTGTTCATAGACTTCAGTTCAGCCTGACGAGCATCCCTACACCTGCGACCAGTGCGGCAAGGGCTTCACCCAGTCTAGTCACCTGCTGGTGCACCAGCGCACCCACACCGGTGAGCGTCCCTACACCTGCGCCCAGTGCGGCAAGGGCTTCACCCGCTCCTGCAAGTTGCTGTCCCACCAGCGGGTGCACACTGGCGACCGTCCTTTCCCCAGCCCGGTGTGTGGAGAGCGCTTTGCCATGGCCTCGCACACCCTGTCTCACCAATGCGTGCACACCGGTGGCCAGCCCTACGACTGCCCGTAATGCGGTGTGGAGTTTGACAGCTCGCGGGAGTTGCGGCAGCACCGGCGGACCCACGCTGGCGAGCAGCTGCTCCCACTGTGACAAGAGAGCTTGGGGGCTGCGGGAGCACCAGCGGATACACACCAGAGAGAGACCCTTTGTGAGCACTTAGTGTGGCAAGGGTTTCACCCGCATGTCCAGCCTGCGGCAGCACTGGCGTACCCACAGCGGTGAGCATCCCTTCCCCTGCCTGTCCTGTTGTAAGGGCTTCACCTGTCTTGAGCACCGGCTGGAGCACCGGCGAGTCCACACCGGCCAGCGCCCCATCATCTGCCCGCTCTGTGGCAAGGCCTTTGCCCGCTCCTCCAGCCTGCTGGTACACCGCCACATGGATAGGCGCTGTTTAGGTAGACACAAAATGCTGGAAGGAATAGGTAACGTTTCGGGTCGTTTCTTCAGTCACCCATTTCTTCTCTCCAGAGATGCTGCCAGTCCCGCTGAGTTACTCCAGCACTTTGTCTCCTTTTTTGTAAACCAACACCTGCAGTTCTTTGTTCTTAAAACATTCTAGTTAACCTTCTCTGCACCTTCCCCAGTCTCCACATCAGTCCTGTAATGGAGTGATCAGAACTGTATGCAATACTCAAAATGCTACATGACCAATGTCCCATAAAGCTGCACATTTACATTCCTCTCTCCCCTCTCCCTCCACTATCTCCCCCCCCCCCCCCCCACTCGTACACAAATTTTCTCCACTCGTGCCCCCCTCCTCTCTCACTCCCTGTCTCTCTCACGCATTCCCTCTCTTGCCCCCTGTCTCTCTTACACACTCCCTCTCTCGCTCCGTATCTCTCACAGCTAATAGAAACATAGAAACATAAAAAATAGGTGCAGGAGTAGGCCATTCGGCCCTTCGAGCCTGCACCGCTATTCAATATGATCATGGTTGATCATCCAACTCAGTATCCTGTACCTGCCTTCTCTCCATACCCCCTGATCCATTTAGCCACAAGAGCCACATCTAACTCCCTCTTAAATATAGCCAATGAACTGGCCTCAACTACCTTCTGTGGCAGAGAGTTCCGGAGATTCACCACTCTCTGTGTGAAAAATGTTTTTCTCATCTCGGTCCTAAAGTATTTCCCCTTTATGCTTAAACTGTGACCCCTTGTCCTGGACTTCCCCAACATCGGGAACAATCTTCCTGCATCTAGCCTGTCCAACCGCTTAAGAATTTTGTAAGTTTCCATAAGATCCCCCTCAATCTCCTAAATTCTAGCGAGTACAAGCCGAGTCTTTCCAGTCTTATCACTAATGCATCCACTATTTCTTGGGCTACTTCCTTAAGTACTCTGGGATTCAGCCTATCTGGCCCTGGGGATTTATCGGCCTTTAATCAATTCAATTTACCTAACAGCACTTCTCTGCTAACCTGGATTTCACTCAGTTCCTCCATCTCATTTGACCCGCGGTCTCCTGCTATTTCCGGCAGATTATTTATGTCTTCCTTAGTGAAGACAGAATCAAAGTAGTTATTCAATTGGTCTGCCATGTCCTTGTGCCCCATCATCAATTCACCTGTTTCTGACTGCAAGGGACCTACATTTGTTTTAACTAATCTTTTTCTCTTCACATATCTATAAAATCTTTTGCAATCAGTTTTTATGTTCCCTGCCAGTTTTTTTTTGTAATATATTTTCCTTTTCTTAATTAAGCCCTTTGTCCTCCTCTGCTGGACTGAATTTCTCCCACTCCTCTGGTAGGCTGCTTTTTCTGGCTAATTTGTATGCTTCATCTTTTGTTTTGATACTATCCCTGATTTCCCTTGTTATCCACGGATGCACTACCTTCCCTGATTTATTCTTTTGCCAAACTGGGATGAACAATTGTTGTAGTTCATCCATGCAGTCTTTAAATGCCTTCCATTGCATATCCACCGTCAACCCTATCGAGCTCTCCTTAAGAGCCCTATCAAGCTCTCTCTTGAAAGCATCCAGAGAACCGGCCTCCACTGAGGCAGAGAATTCCAGTCTCACAACTCTCTGTGTGAAAACGTTTCTCCTCATGTCAGTCCTAAATGGCCACTGATTCACAACTCTCTGGGTGGAAAAGTTTCTCCTCATCTCAGTCCTAAATAGCCACAGATTCACAATGCTCTGGGTGGAAAGGTTTCTCCTCATCTCCGTTCTAAATGGCTTACTCCTTATTCTTAAACTGTGGCCCCTGGTTCTGGACTCCCACAACATCGGGAACATGTTTCCTGCCTTTAGTGTGTCCAAACCCTTAACAATCTTTTATGTTTCAATAAGATTCCCTCTCATCCTTTTAAACTCCAGAGTGTACAAGCCCAGCCCCTCCATCCTCACAGCATATGACAGTCCCGCTATCCCGGGAAGTAAACTGGTGAACCTACGCTTGGCTCCCTCAATAGCAAGAATGTACTTCCTCAAGTTTGGAGACCAGAACTGCACACAATACTCCAGGTGTGGTCTCACCAGGGCCCAGTACAACTGCAGAAGGACCTCTTTGCTCTTATATTCAGCTCCTCTTGTTATGAAGGCCAACATGCCATTCGATTTCTTCATTGCCTGCTGTACCTGCGTGCTTACTTTCATTGACTGATGAACAAGGACCCACATATCCCGTGGTACTTCCCCTTTTCCCAACTTGACGCCATTTAGATAGTAATCATATTTAGTATTTTGTTGCATATCCTTTGCATGCAATTACTGTATTGTCATTGAAAGAATACAAAGCAGGATAGTAAAAGCTTATTTAGGTATGTGAAGAGAATAAAATTAGTTAAGACCAAAGTTGGACCCTTGAAGACTGAAAAAGGTGAATTTATTATGGGGAACAAGGAAATGGCAGATGAGTTGAACAGGTACTTTGGATGTGTCTTCACAAAGCAGGACACAGACAATCTTCCTGATATACTAGTGGCCAGAGAATCTGAGGTAACGGAGGAACTTACGGAAGGAAATCCACATTAGGCAGGAAATGGTGTTGGGTAGACTGATGGGACTGAAGGCTGATAAATCTCCAGGGCCTGATGGTCTTCCTCCCAGGGTACTTAAGGAAGTGGATCTAGAAATCGTGGATGCATTGGTGATAATTTTCCAATGTGCTATAGACTCAGGATCAGTTCCTGTGGATTGGAGGGTAGGTAATGTTATCCCACTTTTTAAGAAAGGTAGGAGAGAGAAAACAGGGAATTATAGACCAGTTAGCCTGACATTGGTGGTGGTGGAAGTTGCTGGATTGAATTATAAAAGATAAGATAGCCGCACATTTGGATAGCAGTAACAGGATCGGTCCGAGTTAGTATGGATTTACGAAGAGGAAATCATGCTTGACTAATCTTCAGGAATTTTTTGAAGATGTGACTAGGAAAATGGACAAGGGAGAGCCAGTGGATGTAGTGTACCTGGACTTTCAGAAAGCATTTGATAAGGTCCCACATAGGAGATTAGTGGGCAAAATTAGGGCACATGGTATATTGGGGGTAGAGTGCTGACATGGATAGAAAATTGGTTGGCAGACAGGAAACAAAGAGATGGGATTAAGGGGTCCCTTTCAGAATGGCAGACAGTGACTAGTGGGGTACCGCAAGGCTCGGTGCTGGGACCGCAGCTTTTTACAATATACATCAATGATTTAGACGAAGGGATTCAAAGTAACATTAGCAAATTTGCAGATGACACAAAGCTGGGTGGCAGTGTGAACTGTGAGGAGGATGCTATGGGAATGCAGGGTAACTTGGGCAGGTTGGGGGAGTTGGCAGATGCATGGCAGTTGACGTTTAATCTGGAGAAATGTGAGGTTATCCACTTTGGTATCAAAAACAGGAAGGCAGATTACTATCTAAATGGCGTCAAGTTGGGAAAAGGGGAAGTACAGGGGTTCCTTGTTCATCAGTCTATGAAAGTAAGCATGCAGGTACAGCAGGCAGTGAAGAAAGCAAATGGCATGTTGGTCTTTATAACAAGAGTAGTCGAGTATAGGAGCAAAGAGGTCCTTCTACAATTGTACAGGGCCCTAGTGACACCACACCTGGAGTATTGTGTGCAGTTTTGGTCCCCTAATTTGAGGAAGGACATTCTTGATATTGAGCTATTGAAACACTTTTTCTCACAGAGAGTTGTGAGTCTGTGGAATTGTCTGCCTCAGAGGGTGATGGAGGCCAGTTCTCTGAATGCTTTCAAGATAGAGCGAGATAGTGCTCTTAAAAATAACGGAATCAGGGGATATGGGGAGAAGGCAGGAACGGGATAGTGATTGTGGATGATCAGCCATGATCACATTGAATGGCGGTGCTGGCTAGAAGGGCTGAATGTCCGACTCCTGCACCTATTGTCTATTGAAGTCTGCGATTCATGGACATCACCAGTTGCTGGGTGTCTTCTCTGGTGATGCTTTGCCAGGCCTGCATTGCAGCCATCTTTAAGCTGATGCTTGTTTTGGGGGCTAGTCCCTTTTACTTTTCTCTTCAGCGTATAAAAGGCACGTTCCATTGGGTTCAGATCGGGTGAAACAGCTCAGATGTTAAATGCAACAAATGCATCGCGTTGAAATAACTTTGCACCCTCCCGCAAAGTTAAATGCAGCATATGCATTGCATTCAAGTAATATTGCAATCCCCCCCACCCCACACCCACTTGGAAGTTCAATGCATTAAATCGCTTTGCACTAATCTTCGAGAACCCTATAAATATGTTAAGTGCAACAAATGCATCGCATTGGAATAACTTTGCACCCTCCTGCAATGTTAAATGCAGCAAATGCGTTGCATTAAAGAGACATTGCAACCCCCCCGGGATGTGAAATGCATTAAATTAATTGCAATAATCTTGCAAAACCCCTCAGATGTGAAATGCAACGGTGACGCCATAGAGGGGACGGCGAGGGCGGGACATCCGGCCCGCTGACTGATCAGACGTCCCCATTGGCAGAGAGAGACGTCGCTCAACCGGGAGATGGGGCGGGACTTACAAATGGAGATGGACGTCAGTCAGAGGGGGAATGTCAATCAGAAGGGGGGACGTCAGTCAGAAGGAACCCGTCCCCTTGTCTCTCTCTGGTCCACGTTGCAGATGGGAGTGAGAGAGGGGTTCTTGGTTTCTTGGTCCTCCAAAATATTCCAAATGGAATTTAAACTGGAGGTGGTTAAGGGAGGGCTTAAGCCAGAAAGGGTTATTGGGAAGAAAGAGCTACTTTAAATTTAGTTGCATCTGGTTGGGTAACTATAGTTGGGTGGAGATTATTCCATGCTTTAATTGTGCGGGGGAAGAACGAATTGCTGTATACATCTGTCTTTGTAGCTGGGATCACAAATTGGATCGAATGCCCTGGTCTGCTCCTAATTGGTTTGGGTTTGGTGTAGGTCTTGTAGTCTATGTCGAGCTGACCATTTAATATTTTGTAAAAACAGGTCAAACGGTGAGCTTCACGTCTGTCTTGGAGAGGGTTCCACCCCAGAGAATTCAGAAGTTTGGTGACA
Source organism: Amblyraja radiata (assembly GCF_010909765.2). Taxonomy (NCBI): domain Eukaryota; kingdom Metazoa; phylum Chordata; class Chondrichthyes; order Rajiformes; family Rajidae; genus Amblyraja; species Amblyraja radiata. The sequence continues at coordinate 62,043,308 of NC_045968.1, forward strand.
CTCGCTTCTCTATCATAGGTGTTAGTAACAAATCGAGCTGCCTGTCTTTGGACACGTTCGATGGAGGAAATTATTTTATTTGTGTATGGGTCCCATGCTGCAACTGCGTAGTCCAAATGAGGTCTAACGAAGGTGAAGTATAGCTTCTCCTTGACAGAAGTTGAACAATGATGAAAGTTGCGCCTCAGAAAGTTTAGGGCACCTGTTGCTTTCACCGTTGCATGATGAGTCTGACCATTCCAACGCAGATCATTCTGCAATTTGATGCCAAGATACTTGGTTTGTTTGGATTCTTCAAGGGTGGCACCAAGTATATTGTAAGATGTTTCGCCTGGATTCCTCTTTCTGGTGACACGCATAGTTTCACATTTGGAAGGGTTGAACTGCATGCCCCATTGTTGTGACCACTCAACCATAGTATCGAGATCCTTTTGGAGAGCATCTTCATCATCAGCTGACTTAATTGGACGGTACAGCAAACAATCATTGGCAAAAAGTCTGGTCGTACTTGCGACTTTTTCATGGATGTCATTTATGTAAAGCAAAAATAGGTGTGGGCCAAGTACTGTGCCCTGTGGTGTACCACTCAACACTGGATGCCAATTGGAGCTCTTTCCGTTCACACACACACACTGAAGACGTTTTGTCAGGAAACTGGAAATCCATCGTTTCGTGTTGGAACGAATACCATAGAAGTCAAGCTTCCGAAGAAGTCTCTAGTGTGGGAGGACAACAAATGCTTTAAAATAGTCCAGCAGAACTAAATCCGTGATGACGTCACTATCAAGGTGCTTGGCCAGGTCATTTGTCGTCAGGATAAGCTGAGACTCGCATGATCTATGCCTCCTAAATGCATGTTGGTTGTCAGCAAGAATGTTATGTTTGCTCACGTGTCGCATCAGATTACTATCAATTAAATGCTCCAGCAATTTGCAGCAAGTACTTGTTAATGAAACAGGACGATAATTCGCTGAGTTGGTGGTTGAACCCTTCTTAAAGAGAGGAGTGATGTTAGCCTTCCTCCAATCCAGCGGAACATAACCTGAGTCAAGCGATTGTTGGAAAATGAACTGCAAAACTGGAGCCAGTTCTTCGCCTGCGATCTTGAGGGCTTGATTCTGTATCTGATCTGGTCCAATTGCTTTTGTGGTATTGATGTTGAGCAATAACTTCTTGACACCTTCAACCTCAATTTTAATAGCAGGCATATCAGCATACGGGCTGGGCGGTAGAACTGGAAATGATGAAGGCTCCACATCTTCCTGGGTGAAAACGTGTGGAAATTGGTTTGCAAGAACTTCTGCTTTCGCCTGGTCCTCAGTGATCAGACAGTTGTTCACTTTAAGCATCTGGACACCAGTGTTGTCTGTCCGTCTGGATTTGACATATCTCCAAAAAGCCTTGGGTTGCTCTCCCCCAAGAATAGAAGAAACATGTTGTCTATGAGCATTCCTAATTGCACGATCGACTTGCTTTCGCACTCTAGTAAAATTGTCCCGATCTAGTTTTGTACCCTTTTTTTGGCACGGATATAAAACTTCTCTTTCTTACTGCAGAGACATTTCAGTTTTGCCGAAAACCAAGGAGGACGCATGACCCTTGATGAGTTTTTGAGGAACATGGGGAGAAGAAGAGAGAGAGAGAGGGAGGAGTGTGGGCTGGAGGAAAGGAGAAATTGAAGGAGAAATTAAGAATTGAGTGAAAAATGAAGAATTGAATGAAAGAGAGGGGGAAGGTGGAGGCGAGGGAAGGAGAAATGGAGGGAGAGAGAGATAGAAAGGAGAGAGGGGAGGAGGGGGGAGAGGAGAGGGGTGAGAGAGAGAGAGAGAGAGAGAGAGAGCGAGGGAGTCAGAGAGAGGGAGGGACAGGAGAGAGGGGGAGGAAAGATAGAGGAGAGGGAGAGAGAGACAGAGAGAAAGGAAATGGAGAAGGAATAGTAGGCAGGGAAGGAGAGGGGAGGGGAGAGAGATGGAGGAGAGAGAAAGAGGGGAGGGAGATAGAGGGGGGGAAAGAGAGAGAGGAAGAGAGATGGAGGGAGTGAGATGGAGGAGTGTGGGCTGCGGGAGGGAGGAGGGAAGGTGGGGGAGGGAGGAGGGAAGGTGGGGGAGGGAGAGAGGGAACAAGAAATTGAGTGGAAAATGATTTGAGTGAAAAATGAGGATTTGAGTGAAAGAGAGGGGGAAGGTGGGAGGGAGGGAAAGAGAGATGGAGGGAAGAGAGAGAAAGGAGAGGGGGAGAGGCGAGAGACAGAAAGGAGAGAGGGAGAGGGAACGATAATGGAGAGGGGGAGAGAGGTGAGAGGAGAGGAAGGAGAGGGAGAGGGAAAGATAGAGGAGAGGGAGAGAGAGAAAGGGGAGAGGGAGAGGGAAAGATAGAGAGGAGAGGGGAGAGAGAGAGAGAGAGAGAGGGATGAATTTCAAAGGAATTGCAGTTTTCACTTTCGGAGCAGTTTTGCAAGTTTGGCCCCAGCGTCTGAAAAAGGGTCTCGGCCCGAAACGTTGCCTATTTCCTTCGCTCCATAGATGCTGCCTCACCCGCTGAGTTTCTCCAGCATTTGTGTCTACCATCTATTCAATCGTTAGTTAACTTCAGAGTAGTGGTGTTCGTGCGGCGTGCGTGGAGGGCGTGCGTGTGTGCGGGCACACAATACTCCAGGTGTGGTCTCACCAGGGCCCTGTACAACTGCAGAAGGACCTCTTTGCTCCTATACTCAACTCCTCTTGTTATGAAGGCCAACAGGCCAAAACTGCACACAGGTGTGGTCTCACTAGGGCCCTGTACAAGTGCAGAAGGACCTCTTTGCTCCTATATTCAACTCCTTTTGTTATAATAACCATATAACAATTACAGCACGGAAACAGGCCGTCTCGGCCCTTCTAGTCCGTGCCGAACACTTATTCTCCCCTCGTCCCATCTACCTGCACTCAGACCATAACGCTCCCTTTCCCGTCCATATACCTATCCAATTTATTTTTAAATGATAAAACCTAACCTGCCTCCACCACTTCCACTGGAAGCTCATTCCACACAGCTACCACTCTCTGAGTAAACCTCTGTCCCTTAATTCTCAAATCATGTCCTCTTGTTTGAATCTCCCCAACTCTCAATGGAAAAAGCTTATCCATGTCAACTCTGTCTATCCCTCTCATCATTTTAAAGACCTCTATCAAGTCCCCCCTTAACCGTCTGCGCTCCAAAGAATAAAGACCTAACTTGTTCAGCCTTTCTCTGTAACTTAGTTGCTGAAACCCAGGCAACATTCTAGTAAATCTCCTCTGTACTGTTATGAAGGCCAACAGGCCAAAACAGCACACAATACTCCAGGTGTGGTCTCACCAGGGCCCTGTACAACTGCAGAAGGACCTCTTTGCTCCTATACTCAACTCCTTCTCCATTTCTTTCGTGGCCTTTCCAAATAAAAATGAAAATATATTTTACACTTTGTAGACAACTCGATGTTTGAAATATGTTCTTCAACCAGTTTAATCTAGTTTAGTTTGGGAGTTCTGGACGGAAACAGGCCCTTTGGCCCACCGAGTCCGTGCCGACCAGCGATCCCCGTACACTAACACTATCCCACACACACACGCACATACACACACGGGGACAATTTACAATCTTTACCAACAAATCCACATATCTTTGGAGTGTGGGAGGAAACCGGAGCGCCCGGAGGAATCCCACGCAGGTCACAGGGAGAGAACGTGCAAACTCTGCACAGACAGCACCCGTGGTTGGGATGGAACCCGGGTCACTGGCGCTGTGAGGCAGCAACACCACCGCTGCGCCATCGTGACGCCAGAGAGGGAGGGAGAGGTGAATACTTCTCTCTCCCTTGTCCCTCTCTCTCTCTCCCTCATCCCTCTCTCTCTCCCTCATCCCTCTCTCCGACACACACACACACTGGAAGGTGGGATCGAGGGAAGGAGAGAGGGAGAGAGGAAAGGAGTCCGACATTCCTCAAAACTCTCCAAAATATCTACCCCACTCTCTCTCACTCTATTATCTCCCCCTTCTCCCCTCTCCCCCCTCCTCTTATCTCTCCCCTCCCTCTCTCCCTCACCCTCCTTTCTTTTACCCTTTCTCTCTCACTCTCACTCTCTCTAAAACTATCTAAAAACTTTCCAACTCTCCCAGACTTTCTCTCACACTCATTCCCTCCGCCCCTCTCCCTCCCTCCCTCCCTCTCCCAATCTCTCCAAAACTTCCCCCAAAAAATCACAACATTTTCTCAAAACTCTCCCAAATTTCTCTCACACTCTCTCCATCCCTCCTTCTTTCCCTCCCTCTCTCCCTCCATCCCCTCCCCCCCTTTTTCCTCTCCATCCCACCCTCAGTGTTCCAAAAAACAAAACAAAAAATCCCCGGAACGAAACCTGCGGCGTTTCGCGCTCCACCCGGACGCTTGAGACCTGCCGTCCCGCTTTGCCAGCGCCGGTGCGCCGCTCTAAAGCGTCCAGTGATGCATGCATTCCCTTTAATGCAGGCTGATCCCCTCATTTTTTTAACTCACCCTATATTCATACTTAATAAAGCCCTTCAGGCCGATTTCTGTCTCATTTCCAAACCATTTGCCCCAACACCCCTCCCAAACTCACCAAGCCGACATTGCGGGACAACGGCGTGGATGTGGGGAGCCCAGAGCGGCCAAGCTTGCAATGAAAGAGCTGCATACTGCCATTAGCAATCAACAGACGCACAACCCCGAGGCAGCCTTCATTGTTGCGGGTGACTTCAATCACTCTAACCTGAAGACTGTACTCCCCAAATTCCACCAACATGTCTCCTTCCCCACTAGAGTAGACAAGACACTGGACAAAGTCTACACCAACATGGCTGAAGCTTACAAAGCCATCCCCCTCCCCCACCTTGGTCAGTCTGATCACGTCTCATTGTTCCTGCTCCCTAAGTACTCCCCACTCATCAGACGGGTTAAACCAACTGTGAGGACAGTTAAAGTCTGGTCAGAGGAAGCTGACTTCACACTTCAGCAGTGTTTTGGAAACACTGACTGGAAGGCGTTTGCAGCCCAGGCCACCCTTGACTCCCACACGGACATTGATTCCTACACATCCTCTGTTCTGGACTTTCTAAACTCCACCATCAATAGTGTCACCTCCCTCAAACGGGTGACCATATTCCCGAATCAGAAGCCATGGATGAACAGCGAGGTCAGGCTACTGCTGAAAGCACGGGACACCGCTTTCAGGTCAGGCGATGCTCGAGCCTACAGTTCAGCCAGGGCTAACCTGAAGAGGGGCATCAAGAAGGCCAAGCACTGCCATAAGCTCAGGAATGAGGAGCACTTCAACAACAACTCCAACCCCCGACGCATGTGGCAAGGCATCCAGGCCATCACGGACTACAGACCCTCCAACACCACCCCCACATCCAGCGACGCCTCCTTCCTTGAGGAGCTTAACCACTTCTATGGCCGCTTCGACAGGGACAATCTAGAGACAGCCATCAAGGCTGTGCTACCTGCCAATCACCAACCCCTCACACTCACCCCCTACGACGTATTCGTGGCACTGAGTAGGACTAATGCACGTAAAGCTGCTGGCCCTGACGGCATCCCCGGGCGCGTGCTCAGGGCCTGTGCTGCGCAGCTGACAGACATCTGGACTGACATCTTCAACCTGTCACTTGCCCAAGCAGTTGTCCCCACGTGCCTTAAAACCACCTCCATCGTGCCAGTGCCAAAACACTCCACTGCGGCAAGCCTCAACGACTTCCGCCCAGTTGCACTTACCCCTATCATCACCAAGTGCTTCGAGAGGCTGGTCCTGGCACACCTCAAAAGCTGCCTACCCCCCACACTGGATCCCTATCAGTTTGCCTACCACAAGAACAGGAGTACGGAGGATGCCATCTCAACGGCACTTCACTCCGCCCTCTCCCACCTCGACAACAGAGACACTTACGTAAGAATGCTGTTCATCGATTACAGCTCAGCATTCAACACCATTATACCATCAAAACTGATGACCAAACTCGGTAACCTGGGCATCGACCCCTCCCTCTGCAACTGGATACTGGACTTTCTAACCAACAGACCCCAGTCTGTTAGGTTAGACAAGCACACCTCTTCAACCCTCACCCTGAACACCGGCGTTCCACAGGGCTGTGTGCTGAGCCCCCTCCTCTACTCCCTCTTCACCTATGACTGCACACCTGTACATGGTACTAACACCATCATCAAGTATGCAGATGATACAACGGTGATTGGCCTCATCAGCAACAACGATGAGTCGGCCTACAGGGAGGAGGTCCAGCACTTAGCAGCATGGTGCGCTGACAACAACCTGGCCCTTAACTCCAAGAAGACCAAGGAGGTCATTGTAGACTTCAGGAAGTCCAGGGGCGGCACGCACACCCCCATCCACATTAACGGGACGGAGGTGGAACGTGTTTCTAGCTTCAGGTTCCTGGGAGTCAACATCTCCGATGACCTCTCTTGGACCCACAATACCTCAACTCTGATCAAGAAGGCTCACCAGCGTCTCTTCTTCCTGAGGAGACTGAAGAAGGTCCATCTGTCTCCTCAGATCCTGGTGAACTTCTACCGCTGCACCATCGAGAGCATCCTTACCAACTGCATCACAGTATGGTATGGCAACTGCTCTGTCTCCGACCGGAAGGCATTGCAGAGGGTGGTGAAAATTGCCCAACGCATCACCGGTTCCTCGCTCCCCTCCATTGAGTCTGTCCAAAGCAAGCGTTGTCTGTGGAGGGCGCTCAGCATCGCCAAGGACTGCTCTCACCCCAACCATGGACTGTTTACCCTCCTACCACCCGGGAGGCGCTACAGGTCTCTCCGTTGCCGGACCAGCAGGTCCAGGAACAGCTTCTTCCCGGCGGCTGTCACTCTACTCAACAACGTACCTCGGTGACTGCCAATCACCCCCCCACCCCCCGGACACTTATTATCACTTATTATTATTTATTCAAATCATTTGCTATGTCGCTGTTCCAGGGAGATGCTAAATGCATTTCGTTGTCTCTGTACTGTACACTGACAATGACAATTAAAATTGAATCTGAATCTGAATCTGAATCTGAATCTGAACAGGCCCACCCGCCCATTCCCCCCTGCCAGCCCGCAGTTGGCATTGTCTGAATCGGGTCTACGTTCGCCCAAATCCCCTCTAACAGAGAGAGAGAGAGTAAGAGACAGACTGATAGAGAAACAGATTGATACAGCGGGGAAACAGGCCCTTCGGCCCAACTTGCTTGCCTACATGCCCCATCTACACTGCTGCCCTCGTTTGGCCCAAAGATCTTATAGCGAAGTTGCGGGGAGGTTTACAATGTTTCTTATTTACAATGTTTCTTATTTAATGTCCCTTGTCTAGTCTGAAATAAAGTTCATTATTGGATCAGAAGAAATATAATTGTGTGTGTTATATGATTATATACATTTATATAATATTCATGTATGTGTGTTTATAAACATTTTATTCTTTAACAAGAATTAACAGAATTATGAACTAACAGAATTATGAATCTAACCCTATATCACACACAAAACTTCCCCCGCAATGTCAATTACCCTGCGAGTCGGGTCGGTTCCGGTTACTACAAAATCAACTCAAACAGTTAACAGTGATCCATTTAAAAAGAAATGATTTAAAAAACATTAAAAAAGACAATTACCAGAGTCAAATTTTATTCTTGACAAGAAGTATGAACTGACAGATTTATGAATCTAACCCACACAAACTGTTGCCCCACAACATTGATTACACTGCGAGTCGGGTCGGGTCAGGTTACTAAAATGGGCGTGGACAAATGCCCAGGATCCCCTCCGTAGCGTAATACACGTCAGCCCATTACATTTAGCAGGAGTAGTCAATTTTACTCCGCTATAAGATCTTTGGTTTGGCCCATATCCCTCCAAACCTGTCCTATCCATGTACCTGTCCAAGTGTTGTTATAGTCCCAGCCTCAACTACCTCCTCCGGCAGCTTGTTCCATACACCCATTCCTATTCAAATTTTCCCCACCTCCGCCTCTCTCCCCTTAAAACCATGTCCTCTGGTCCTCGATTCCCCTACTCTGGGCAAGGGACTCTGTGCGTCTACCCGATCTATTCCTCTGGTGATTTTGTACACCTCAATAAGATTGCCCCTCACCCTCCTTGCCTCCAAGGAATAGAGTCCCAGCCTGCCCCAAACTCTCCCTGTAGCTCAGGCCCCTCGAGTCCGGGCAACATCCTCGTAAATCTTCACCGTGCCCTTTCAAAGCTCGACGACATCTTTCCCGTAACACGGTGCCCAGAACTGAATGCAATACTCTGAATGCAGCCTCACCAACATCTTGTACAACTGCAACGTGACCTCCCAACTTCTAGACTCGATACAGAGAGAGAGATAGCGCGAGAGAGAGAGGGAGGGACAGAGAGAGAGAGACAGAGAGTGAGAGATGGACCGAGAGAGACAGAGAGAGAGGTAGACAGAGAGAGATGGACCGAGAGAGAGAAAAAGATCGACAGAGACAGGGAGAGACACAGCGAGAGACAGACAGGAAGAGAGAGAGCTAGAGAGAGAGGGGAAGAACTGCAGATGCTGGTTTACACCAAAGATAGACACAAAGTGCTGGAGTAACTCAGTTGGTCAGGTAGCATCTCTGGAGAGAAGGAATGGGTGACATTTCGAGTTGAGACCCTTCTTCAGACTGAGAGTAAGGGAAGAGAGAGAGAGAGAGAAACAGAGCAAGAGACAGGGAGAGAGAGACAGAGAGAGAGAGAGAGATAGACAGAGAGAGACAGACAGAGAGAGAGATAGAGAGAGGGTGACAGAGAGAGAGAGACAATGAGAGAGACAGAGAGAGGGAGACAGACAGAGAAAGAGAGAGAGAGAGAGATACAGAGCGGAAACACAGGCCAACATGCCCCATCTATACTAGTCCCACCCCGACCAATATGCCCCATCAACACTAGTCCCACCCCGACTAACATGCCCCATCTACACTAGTCCCACCCCGACCAACATGCCCCATCTACACTGGTCCCACCTCGAGCAAGATGCCCCATCTACACTAGTCCCACCCCGACCATCATGCCCCATCTACACAAGAACCACCTGCCAGCATTTGGCCCATATTCCTCCAAACTTGTCCTATCCATGTACCTGTCCAAGTGTTGTGATAGTCCCAACCTCAACTACCTCCTCCAGCAGCTCGTTCCATACACCCACCACCCTCTGGTGGAAAGGTTGCCCATCAGATTCCTATTCAATTTTTCCCGTCCCCGCATCTCTCAGCTTGAATACATGTCCTTGTTTCCTCGATTCCCCTGCTCTGGGCAAGAGACTCTGTGCATCTACCCGATCTATTCCTCTGGTGATTTTGTGCACCTTTGTAAGATCACCCCTTATCCTCCTGCGCTCCAAGGAATAGAGTCCCAGTCTGCCCCAACCTCCCACCGTAGCTCAGGCCCCTCGAGTCCCAGCAACATCCTCGTTAATCTTCTTTGCGCCCTTTCCAAGCTCAATGACATCTTTCCAGTAACACGGTGCCCAGAACTGAACGCAATACTCTAAATGCAGCCTCACCAACGTCTTGTACAACTGCAACGTGACCTCCCAACTTCTAGACTCAAGACAGAGACCGAGACAGAGAG